>NW_026280804.1:0-12862 GCF_023373465.1 Oncorhynchus keta | reverse complement strand
ACAGCCATTTCCCCAGCTGTGAAGGTAAACATTTCACTTTAGTCAAAACTAAGCAAATCGCTTTTTCGACAACAATATGTACCTTCAGACGTTACATCAGGTGTGCAAATGTTCAATACAGCAATTTAGTGATTTTAGACGTGACTTGTGAAGCTACAGAGAGGATTAATAATGCGAATGTGTTAGGAGTTCTCCAAAAAACAGCACCATGGAGTATGAACACAGGCTACAGTTTGAGTGCAGCAACTCCAGTCACATTCTGAAGGGGGTCGTATAGCTTCAGCTTACGAGAAGAGATGGGCACTGGCTTGTTGGACAAACATGTCAATCGATATAACCCCCGTCAATAGTTTGCTCAAACCATTTGTTCTGGGGCTTTGCATAAGCTAAGAAACATTGACTTCACAGGAGTTGTTTTTCATGTCAGTCTGAACTTCAATAAAGTACCTCTGGTTTTGAATTCTCAATGATTTTGTCTGTTATTAGGGGAACAGTGTTTTACTAGTCATGATCAGAAACAACGGTAGGGGGAAATAGCATCTAATGGCAGGAAGCGGTCACAGCACAAGAGGCACTTTCAGGTGAAATCAGATGTTTTATTTACAGCAGTAGGCAGTCAAAGGAAATATTTACAGAATGGATTCAAGAATCGCTCCGGTATATGTTCTGTTTGGCATGTGCACAGCTGAAGAGAAAACAACCTACTATTACAGGCCCAGGCCACTAGAGGGCCTGGTCACGCCTTAAAGGGAAATTTCACCCTGACTCTGCTACAGCATATTGTCAGAACTATATGGTCTGAAAGATACTCTTTGGTCTTCAGGCAACATCCAACCACCTGTAACCCCAAGCTCGTTCTATATGACCACCTGTAACCCCAAGCTCATTCTATATGACAACCTGTAACCCCAAGCTTGTTCTATATGACAACCTGTAACCCCAAGCTCGTTCTATATGACAACCTGTAACCCCAAGCTTGTTCTATATGACCACCTGTAACCCCAAGCTCGTTCTATATGACCACCTGTAACCCCAAGCTCGTTCTATATGACCACCTGTAACCCCAAGCTCGTTCTATATGACCACCTGTAACCCCAAGCTCGTTCTATATGACCACCTGTAACCCCCAAGCTCGTTCTATATGACCACCTGTAACCCCAAGCTCGTTCTATATGACCACCTGTAACCCCAAGCTCGTTCGATATGACCACCTGTAACCCCAAGCTCGTTCTGTATGACCACTTGTAACCCCAAGCTCGTTCTATATGACCACCTGTAACCCCAAGCTCGTTCGATATGACCACCTGTAACCCCAAGCTCATTCTATATGACCACCTGTAACCCCAAGCTTGTTCTATATGACCACCTGTAACCCCAAGCTCGTTCTATATGACCACCTGTAACCCCAAGCTCGTTCTATATGACCACCTGTAACCCCAAGCTCGTTCTATATGACCACCTGTAACCCCAAGCTCGTTCTATATGACCACCTGTAACCCCAAGCTCGTTCTATATGACAACCTGTAACCCCAAGCTCATTCTATATGACAACCTGTAACCCCAAGCTCGTTCTATATGACCACCTGTAACCCCAAGCTCGTTCTATATGACCACCTGTAACCCCAAGCTCGTTCTATATGACCACCTGTAACCCCAAGCTCGTTCTATATGACCACCTGTGACCCCAAGCTCGTTCGATATGACCACCTGTAACCCCAAGCTCGTTCTATATGACCACTTGTAACCCCAAGCTCGTTCTATATGACCACCTGTAACCCCAAGCTCGTTCGATATGACCACCTGTAACCCCAAGCTCGTTCTATATGACCACCTGTAACCCCAAGCTCGTTCTATATGACCACTTGTAACCCCAAGCTCGTTCTATATGACCACCTGTAACCCCAAGCTCGTTCGATATGACCACCTGTAACCCCAAGCTCGTTCTATATGACCACCTGTAACCCCAAGCTCGTTCTATATGACAATCTGTAACCCCAAGCTCGTTCTATATGACAACCTGTAACCCCAAGCTCGTTCTATATGACAACCTGTAACCCCAAGCTCGTTCTATATGACCACCTGTAACCCCAAGCTCGTTCTATATGACCACCTGTAACCCCAAGCTCGTTCTATATGACCACCTGTAACCCCAAGCTCGTTCTATATGACCACCTGTAACCCCAAGCTCGTTCTATATGACCACCTGTAACCCCAAGCTCGTTCTATATGACCACCTGTAACCCCAAGCTCATTCTATATGACCACCTGTAACCCCAAGCTCGTTCGATATGACCACCTGTAACCCCAAGCTCGTTCTGTATGACCACCTGTAACCCCAAGCTCGTTCTATATGACCACTTGTAACCCCAAGCTCGTTCTATATGACCACCTGTAACCCCAAGCTCGTTCTATATGACCACCTGTAACCCCAAGCTCGTTCTATATGACCACCTGTAACCCCAAGCTCGTTCTATATGACCACCTGTAACCCCAAGCTTGTTCTATATGACCACCTGTAACCCCAAGCTCGTTCTATATGACCACCTGTAACCCCAAGCTCGTTCGATATGACCACCTGTAACCCCAAGCTCGTTCGATATATAATCTATGCAGTCACTTTACCCCTGCCTACATGTACTAATGACATCGACTAACCTGTACAACAGCACATTGACTTGCTACTGTAGCCAATTGTAATGCCACCTGATCTTCAGGACATATTCACACACTGATTCATGTACCATCTTCTCGTTTCAGAACCCTACACTGTGGATGATCAGCTGATGAACACACAGAAAATCCAATTCATGCATCCTCAGAAAGATCCAACTAAACACTCTGTCATACATGTGGACTATGTCACTTTTAAGTGTACTGGTCATAGTAGACTTAGCCCAGGAAGTGTTGATTTTCGCCTGCAGTGTATACATGGGGTCATGAACTTGCCTCATTGCCAATAGTGGCTTCAGCTGACGGGAAGAGATGGCCACTGGCTTGTTGGACAAACATGTCAACGAATAACCCCTGTCAATAGTTTTCTTAAAATATTTTCAGCTTCATGATTGTCCAACATTAAATAAAGTGCCTCTGATTCTAATTTAATTTAATCAATTTAATTTAATAAAATCTCATTTACTCTAATCGAATCTAGTCTACTCTAATCTACTCTAATCCAATCTACTCTAATCTAAACAAATCTACTCTAATCTAATATTTATTATTTTAATTGTTCGCTGGAATATTATCCCATACACCATCAAACCTTCTCATCCCACTGGACACAGACGCCAAATCAACATCTTTTCCACGTTATTCAATTTAATTGACATGGAAACAACGTTGATTCAACCAATGTGTGCTCAGTGGGAAGTTAGTGGTGCTGGGGATGACATGATCAAAGTTCACTATAAAGAAACATGACATATATTTTTAACAATATCAAAGCAGCCAGACAATATCTAGTAAAATGTCCTCGTGGTCCTTGCCAAGTATTTCAACTGCATCATCGTTACTGAGTGTCATAGATGTGTTCTTTGCATTCTACACATTGAGGCAGGAATATTGACCTTCAATTCTCATATGCAAGAAAAAGTTAAATGTAACATTGTGTGTTTTGTTTAGTTGGTAGGTCAGTGTTTCCCCTTCCCGCAACGTAGGTTTGATTGAATTCCAGTATTTTGGGTCAGTCCCTCTGGACAGTGGTTCTCTTCTGTGCTCCCTGGGGGCTGGAACTCTGTAGACAAACATTAACTTTGGGATAGACACTCTATATTTATCTTCTACTCCTTCCATTTTTACTGCATCTACCATTTGATCAACATGAAATCATCTCTGACTCTCCTGTGTCTGGTGGTATGGGTGAATGTGGATGCTTCATCAGCTCAGACTGGTAAGGATGTGTTTTCCTTCACTTTCTCACATGCTTGTAGTGCCCACATTGTGTTGGTATCCACCAATTGCTCTGTAAGACACTGACTAGACTGTACAAAGTGAGCAAACGTAACTGATGTGTTTACTTTGCTACGTTCAGCTACTATTGTACACCATCATAGGGAAACAGCACATTACTCTTCTGATACGCAGGAAAGTGACGACAATTTCTGCTTTCAATTCCACATTCACTTTTTATGTTTTTGACAGGACTTCAGGAATACAAACTCAGCAAAAAAGAAACGTCCTCTCACTGTCCACTGCGTTTATTTTCAGCAAACTTAACGTGTAAATATTTGTATGAACATAACAAGATTCAACAACTGAGACATAAACTGAACAAATTCCACAGACATGTGACTAACAAAAATTGAATGATGTGTCCGTGAACAAAGGGAGGTCAAAATCAAAAGTAACATTCAGTATCTGGTGTGGCCACCAGCTGCATTAGGTACTGCAGTGCATCTCCTCCTCTTGGACTGCACCAGATTTGCCAGTTCTTGCTGTGAATTGTTACCCCACTCTTCCACCAAGGCACCTGCAAGTTCCAGGACATATCTGGGGGGAATTGCCCTAGATCCAACAGGTCCCAGACATGCTCAATTCGATTGAGACCCGGGCTCTTTGCTGGCCATGGCAGAACACTGATATTCCTATCTTGCAGGAAATCACGCACAGAACGAGAAGTATGGCTGGTGGCATTGTCATGTTGGAGGGTCATGTCAGGATGAGCCTGCAGGAAGGGTACCACATGAGGGAGGAGGATGTCTTCCCTGTAACGCACAGCGTTGAGATTGCCTGCAATGACAACAAGCTCAGTCCGATGATGCTGTGACACACCGCCCCAGACCATGACGGACCCTCCACCTCCAAATCGATCCCGCTCCAGAGTACAGGCCTCGGTGTAACCATCATTCCTTCAATGATAACCACGAATCCGAACATCACCCCTGGTGAGACAAAACCGCATCTTGTCAGTGAAGAGCACTTTTGCCAGTCCTGCCTGCTCCAACGACGGTGGGTTTGTGCCCATAGCCAACGTTTTTGCCGGTGATGTCTGGTGAGGTCCTGCCTTACAACAGGCCTTCAGGCCCTCAGGCCTTCCTCTTTCAGCCTATTGCGGACAGTCTGAGCACTGATGGAAGGATTGTGCGTTCCTGGTGTAACTCGGGCAGTTGTTGTTGCCATCCAATGTAAAGAGTAAATAATAAAACTCTGCAAAAAAATCCCTCCAAAAACCAACTCAGTGCCAAAATGGCAAGTGTGGTCTTTTATGTGCTTCCTAGCGGTCTGTATCAGTTTCTAGTGGTTTCTAGCTCTTTCTAGCAGTTTTTAGTGTTTTCTAGCGGTTACAAGCGAGCGAAGATGATAATGTACATGATATCAACATAGAAGTATATTTTCTGGGTGATTTAAATATTGACTGGCTATCATAAAGCTGCCCACTCAGGAAAAAAACTTCAAACTGTTACCAGTGCCTGCAATCTGGATTAGGTTGCCAGTCAACCTGCCAGGGTAGTTACAAACGGTACAGGATTTAAATCATCAACATGTATTGATCACATCTTTACTAACGCTGTAAATATATACTTTAAAGCAGTATCCTAATTCATAGGATGCAGTGATCACAATATAATAGTCATATCTAGGATAACCACAGTTCCAAAAGCTGGGCCTAATATAGTGTATAAGGTCATAAAACGAGTTTTGTAGTGATTCATATGTTGATGATGTAAAGAATATTTGCTGGTCTGTGTTGTGTAATGAGGAGCACTTAAAAATAAAGGAGAGCAGCACAATCGAGGATCTCAGATGCAAAAATATTTATGTCCAACGTTTCGTCAGACAAGCTGTCGTCATCATACCCTGACGTTGGACATTTACCCTGATGAAGACAGCTTGTCTGTCATACCCTGATGAAGACAGCTTGTCTGTCGAAATGTTGACATAAATATTTTTGCATCTGATCTCATAGAGTGTGCGGCTCTCCTTTACTTTTTAAGTGTTCCACTCCGCTAGCCGGCACCTCGCTGCACTTGATGCATTTATGTAACTACTTATTCCAGTTAGTAATAAGCATGCACCCATTAAGAAAATGACTGTAAAAACGGTTACATCCCCTTGGATTGATGAGGAATTGAAAAAATGTATGGTTGAGAGGATGAGGCAAAAGGTTTGCCAAATAAGTCTGGCTGCACAACCGATTGGCAAACGTACTGCAAATTAAGAGATCATGTAAACGAAGAAAAAAAAAACTACACAATGAAACAAATATATAAAGAATATATAAAGAATGATAGTAAAACGTTATGGAGCACCTTAAATTACATTTTTGGGAAAAAAGCCAACTCGGCTCCTTCATTCATTGAATCCGATGGCTCATTCATCACAAAGCACACTGATATTGAAACCTACTTTAATGACCTTTTCATTGGCAAAGAAAAGCAAACTTAGGAATGACATACCAGCAACAAACACTGGCACTACACATTCAAGTAGATCGGACCAAAAGTACAAGAATTGTACTTTTGAATTTCATAAAGTCAGTGTGGAAGAGGTGAAAAAATAATTTTTGTCTGTCAACAATGACAAGCCTCCGGGGTCTGACAATCTGGATGGAAAATTACTGAGGATAATAGCAGATGATATTGCCACATCTTCAATTT
The DNA here is from genome assembly GCF_023373465.1 of Oncorhynchus keta. NCBI lineage: Eukaryota > Metazoa > Chordata > Actinopteri > Salmoniformes > Salmonidae > Oncorhynchus > Oncorhynchus keta. Next base: position 6,266 of record NW_026280804.1, on the reverse strand, counting down.
AAGCCTACTAGAGAGTGTGTGCCCTCAGGCCTGGAGGAAGCTAAAGTAATCCCGCTACCCAAGAATATTAAAGCCCCTTTACTGGCTCAAATAGCTGACCAATCAGCCTGTTACCATCCCTTAATAAACTTCTGGAAATAATTGTGTTTGACCAGATACAAACCTCGTCCACAGGCTATTGCACACATATAAGCCTGGGATATCAACCATTCAAAGTTGGCCTTAGTGGGAGTGACCATAGAATTGTATGGGAATGACCTTACTGAATAAAGAATTTGTTATCCTTGTATCCTTGTTATGTCCTTTGACAACAAAAAGTTAACACAGCCACAAAGTCATAAACTCTGCCCAGTTCCACAATTTCCCTTCCTCGAGTTTCAGTTTAAACCTAAAACTAACCTTTACCACACTGCTCACCTTATGCCTAACCCTAACCAATTTTGACTTTGTGGTTTTGCTATCTAGTGGAAACCATTCCCCTAGCCTCAAGAGAGAGAAAAAACAACAAGCCCTAATTTCCATCTAGCTAATTATCAAAGGACAGAGCTAGTTAATGGCTTCACACAGATGAATAAAGACTACACACTTATAATCTTTGGTCGATTGTGGGGAGAACTATCCCAATAAGAGCTACAAACACAATCTCTTTACTGCCAAGACTTCTGACTGACTAATGCACAAGACACATGGGGGAAGTTCTTGTAGAGATGATTGGTTGGTAGATTAAGCCAATGAGTAATGCACTGGGAGATTATTTTTTATCATATTTGACATAGTGGGTTATGTCACATTAGACATTGGTGATTATTTCACACAGTTATGTCCCATTTATGAACCATTTATAAAGCATGACATACTGTTGTAGATGATTTGTAATACATTTATGTAGTGCTGATGAAAGCATCATGAGGCCTTAATAAACTGAATGTCATTTGAAGGGGGACCATCTCAGTCAATGTAGTTAGTTGCACTTTGACAGTTCAAACATGCTGTGCTTCATCTGCAGAGTATTGTGGTAAGCCTGAGGGTGAAGGGATGAGAATGCTGCCGATTCCTGATCGAGAACGTTATGAAAATGGGGACCAAGTGGAGTATGGATGTCTTGCAACTTGTAAGAACGGAGAGTGGGATAAGACCATCAAGGGCAAAGGTCAGTTTAAAGGCGCAATCTGCAGTTGCTACACCCATTGTTGGACTTCTAAATGAATTACATGGACCAAATGATTCTTGAAGAACATAACTTATAAATGACTCATGAGCTCAGTTCAACTGTCGCACCTCATCATAACCCAAAATATAAGATTGTTTTACTCCTTTGTTTGTAAACAAAGTAAATGTAAACAAACACTATATAGCCTCAATAGATGGTTCAAAGTATAATGTTGATATCATGGATGGTCTATGAATTTGAGAGTGGTAACATTTCATCCCTCAGCTTTTAACCAAAACAGGGGTGGGGATGCTCTTTCTTCTTGTGTGTTTAATGTCTATGGCATTACTATAGTACTGTAAACATTGAAGTGCTTATTGCGTTTACTACATTTCAGGGCTTGACATTAACTTTATTACCCACTTGTCCTTTGGAAAAGTAAGACAGATTTTTGACTTGTGTGAAAGCTCAAGTCCAAATTGTGTTGTATGATTTTACAAAATGAAATACATTAGTATCATTATTAATACCATACAGAGAATGAGACAAAAAATGTAGAATACCATCTCTCTAGAGCTGGGTAATATTATTGTTGTTATTATTGATATTGTTGCTAGATAGCAAAGTAATTGATCTAACAGTGAATGTAATGTCCAACAAAACCTGTCCGTTGGTAGACCTATATAGAGTATATATTCACTACAAACAGCACGCTCCACTCCGTTCCACTCTGTGCATCATCTCAATTACATTCTCTGTTTGTAAAGTGGTAGCATTTCCTTATTATTTAATGTTGAGAATATGTGCTAAACTCACAGAAAGCTGGAACTCCACTCGCTTTAAAAATAATTGTTTAAAAAACAGCTTTTCCCTCAATTACATATTGAATGTTGCTCTTCTCCTGAGCAACATCCCCTTGACGTTTCATGTCCGTAAGAAACCTGTTTGCAGACAAAATAATAGCTAAAACTGAGCAAATAACTCACTAAGTACACTACAGTGCATTCGGAAAGTATTCATACCCATAGAATTTTTCCACATTTTGTTACGTTACAGCCTTATTCTAAAATGGTTTAAATAAATAAATCTACACACAATACCGCACAATGACAAAGTGATAAGAGATTTCTAGAAATTTGGGAACATTTGTTTAAAACAAAAACATAAATACCTTACTTACATATGAGACTCAAAATCCTTTTTCCATTGATAATCCTTGAGATGTTTCTACAACTTGATTGGAGTCCACCTGTGGTAAATTACATTTATTGTACATGATTTGGAAAGGCACACACCTTTCTAAATAAGGTCCCACTGTTGACAGTGCATGTCAGAGCAAAAACCAAGACGTGTGTCCGTAGAGATCTGAGACAGGATTGTGTCGAGGCACAGATCTTGGGAAGGGTATCAAAACATTTCTTGAACATTGAAGCTCCCCAAGAATACAGTAACCTCCACATTATTAAGTGGGAGAAGTTTGGAAAGACCAAGACTATTCTTAGAGCTGGCCGCCCGGCCAAACTGAGTAATCGGGAGAGAAGGGCCTTGGTCGGGGAGGTGACCAAGAACCCGATGGTCAGTCTGACAGAGATCCAAAGTTCATCTGTGGAGATGGGAGAACCTTCCAGAAGGACAAGGCAAAGGGTCTGAATAGTAAAGGGTCTGAATAATAAAGGGTCTGAATAGTAAATGGTCTGAATAGTAAATGGTCTGAATAGTAAAAGGTCTGAATAGTAAAGGGTCTGAATAGTAAAGGGTCTGAATAGTAAATGGTCTGAATAGTAAAGGGTCTGAATAGTAAAGGGTCTGAATAGTAAAGGGTCTGAATAGTAAAAGGGTCTGAATAGTAAAGGGTCTGAATAGTAAAGGGTCTGAATAATAAAGGGTCTGAATAATAAAGGGTCTGAATAGTAAAGGGTCTGAATAGTAAAGGGTCTGAATAGTAAAGGGTCTGAATAATAAAGGGTCTGAATAATAATGTAATTGTTATACTTTTCAAAAATGGCTAAAAAACAGTTTTTGCTTTGTAATCATAGGGTGCAGATTGATGAGGGAAAACAATACATTTTAGAATAATTGAGAATAAATATGGAAAAAGTCAAGGGTCTGAATAGTAAAGGGTCTGAATAGTAAAGGGTCTGAATAGTAAAGGGTCTGAATAGTAAATGGTCTGAATAGTAAAGGGTCTGAATAGTAAAGGGTCTGAATAGTAAAGGGTCTGAATAGTAAAGGGTCTGAATAGTAAAGGGTCTGAATAGTAAAGGGTCTGAATAGTAAAGGGTCTGAATAATAAAGGATCTGAATAATAAAGGGTCTGAATAGTAAAGGGTCTGAATAGTAAAGGGTCTGAATAGTAAAGGGTCTGAATAGTAAAGGGTCTGAATAGTAAAGGGTCTGAATAGTAAAGGGTCTGAATAATAAAGGGTCTGAATAGTAAAGGGTCTGAATAATAAAGGGTCTGAATAATAAAGGGTCTGAATAGTAAATGGTCTGAATAGTAAAGGGTCTGAATAATAAAGGGTCTGAATAGTAAAGGGTCTGAATAGTAAAGGGTCTGAATAGTAAAAGGGGTCTAATAGTAAAGGGTCTGAATAGTAAAGGGGTCTGAATAGTAAAGGGTCTGAATAGTAAATGGTCTGAATAGTAAAGGGTCTGAATAGTAAAGGGTCTGAATAGTAAAGGGTCTGAATAGTAAAGGGTCTGAATAGTAAAGGGTCTGAATAGTAAAGGGTCTGAATAGTAAAGGGTCTGAATAGTAAAGGGTCTGAATAGTAAAGGGTCTGAATAGTAAATGGTCTGAATAGTAAAGGGTCTGAATAGTAAAGGGTCTGAATAGTAAAGGGTCTGAATAATAATGTAATTGTTATACTTTTCAAAAATGGCTAAAAAACAGTTTTGCTTTGTAATCATAGGGTGCAGATTGATGAGGAAAAAAACAATACATTTTAGAATAATTGAGAATAAATATGGAAAAAGTCAAGGGGTCTGAATACTTTCCGAATATAGTGTACAAAAATGTGATTGAAAAACTGCTCGTGGCTCTCAATGCAATACAATCATTATATTCTGATGTGCCTTATTTTATTTGAACTGTTTTTTAAACTAGGTAAGAACAAATTCTTACTTTCAATGACTGCCAAGGAACAGTGGGTTAACTGCCTTGTTCAGGGGCAGAACGACTGATTTTATACCTTGTCAGCTCAGGGATTCAATATTGCAACATTTCGGTTACTAGTCCAACGCTCTAGGCTATGTTGCCGCCCCAAATTGTGAGAACACATCACATCCGGAGGACACTTTTATTCAATTCTGATCTGAGTAATTGTTTGATGTTATTATTATTATTTTTTTTACTTCCATTCGAACAACTTAAGTCTATATTTTGCTTGCCCGACTATTTTGATTTTCACTTGTCATGTACAAGCTTTACTGTCGAACCTTGCAATTGGATTGATATTTCCACACAGAGTAACACGTTACACTGTTTTTACAAGATGTGGTGGAAATGGAGGAGCCAAAGAGTGTAAAGAGGAGGGTATTTGTCCATGTCTGTGCTTCACTTGCAGATTACTGTAGTAAACCTGAGGGTGCAGACACCAGAATGCTGCTGATTCCTGACCGAGAGAGATATGAAAATGGGGACAAAATAGATTATGGATGCCTTAGCGGCCCAAACAGAGGCTCAAGAGGAAAAGCAACTTGCAAGAACGGAGAGTGGAGTAAGACAATCGAGTGCCAAGGTAAGTCTGTAGGACTGTATTTTAAAGTACAGAAAGTACCAGGTATTTACATGAACATATGGTAATTAGACAATTATTAGCTATGAGTAATTGATTCATTTGAACCCATACCACTGGGTACCGTTATCTTGGTACAAGGAAGTTACCAGAAAAAAAATCTTCACATTTAAAAATTAATCAGGCAAGTCAGTTAAGAACAAATTCTTCTTTAAAATGATGGCCTACCGGGGAACAGTGGGTTAACTGCCTTGTTCAGGGGCAGAATGACAGATTGTTTACTTGTCAGCTCTGGGATTCGATCCAGCAACCTTTCAGTTACTGGCCCAACGCGCTAACCACTAGGCTATCTGCCGCCCCAATTATGTTTCAGTCCCATAAAATAATGTAACGGTAAGTCAAGGGGGGCAAAGTACGACCCACATCCCTCTCCCGGGCCCTTTAATTAAATAAATAAAAATATTTTTTATTCCTTTTGTCTCCCCAATTTCATGGTATCCAATTGGTAGTTATAGTCTTGTCCCATCATTGCAACTCCCGTACGGACTCGGGAGAGACAAAGGTTGAAAGCCGCGCGTCCTCCGAAACACAACCCAGTCAAACCGCACTGCTTCTTGACACAATGTCCACTTAACCCCGAAGCCAGCTGCACCAATGTGTCGGAAGAAACAGGGTACACCCGGCCATACTGTGTCAGCGTGCATGCGCCTGGCCATACTGTGTCAGCGTGCATGCGCCTGGCCATACTGTGTCAGCGTGCATACGCCTGGCCATACTGTGTCAGCGTGCATGCGCCTGGCCATACTGTGTCAGCGTGCATACGCCTGGACATACTGTGTCAGCGTGCATGAGCCTGGCCCACCCAATGTTTTTCCGTAATTGTTTAGTCTCAAAGCAGCATTTGCTAAATGTGCATTGTCATTGCCACCAACAAGAGGAACCAGTTACACACCTGCTGACAGAAATCTGTTCTTGCCTGATGAACGTGTAACGGTGACCTGTGACTCAGGATTCTGGAACTCTTTCTCACGTCAGACTGAAGATACATTAACCTGCAAAGAGGACGGAAAGTGGTCATCTTCTACAGATTGTGAACATATGTTCATACTCAAATCAAAACACATTTTATGTGTCACATGATTGGTAAACAACAGGTGTAGGCTAACAGTGAAATGCTTACTTCTGGGTCATTTTTCAACCATGTAGATTTAAAGATAAAAAGTCAAATGAAAATAGAATGTGACAAATGGAGTACAAAGTTAATAACAAATAATGATAAAACAAGTAAAAAATAACATGGCTCTATACAGGGAGCAATTGTACAAAGTCGACGTGCAGGAATACGTGGTAATTGAGGTAGTTATGTCCACATAGGAAGG
>NW_026280803.1:7500-72714 GCF_023373465.1 Oncorhynchus keta | reverse complement strand
TGACCCTGGGTTCCTCCTAATGCAAGACAATGCTAGACCCTCATGTGGCTGGAGTGTGTCAGCAGTTCCTGCAAGAGGAAGGCATTGATGCTATGGACTGGCCCGCCCGTTCCCCAGACCTGGATCCAATTGAGCACATCTGGGACATCATGTCTCGCTCCATCCACCAACGCCACGTTGCACCACAGACTGTCCAGGAGTTGGCGGATGCTTTAGTCCAGGTCTGGGAGGAGATCCTCAGGAGACCATCCGCCACCTCATCAGGAGCATGCCCAGGCATTGTAAGGGAGGTCATACAGGCACGTAGAGGCCACACACTACTGAGCCTCATTTTGACTTGTTTTAAGGACATTCCATCAAAGTTGGATCAGCCTGTAGTGTGGTTTTCCACTTTAATTTTGAGTGTGACTCCAAATCCAGACTCCATGGGTTGATAAATTTGATTTCCATTGATAATTTTTGTATGATTTTGTTGTCAGCACATTCAACTATGTAAAGAAAAAAGTATTTAATAAGAATATTTCATTCATTCAGATCTAGGATGTGTTATTTTCGTGTTCCCAATATTTTTTTGTGGATGAATATATGGTTGTTCTCATACAAACAGACCCTCACTCACAATGACTAGCTAACTTGTACTTCACCCATTTCATTACATCTTTATATATTGCAAATAAAATGTAAAAACAGTCACTAATAATATTTTATATTAATTTCAAACGACGGCATTAGCACGAGAAGAACTTTACCAGTCCAAAACAATGTCCTCTCCGTTCAAAAAAATATGCCTCAGTTTCAGAATCAAAGCTATGGGAGATAATGGAGTCTTCAAAAAGCAGATCGGTCTCACTTTCACGATCAATTTCCTCTAAAAAAAAATTCTACATTCGTATATCTAGTCTTAGAACTAACGGATGGGGTTTAGTTTGAACTGATGGGGTTTAGTTCTAACAGATGGGGTTTAGTTCTAACAGATGGGGGTTTAGTTCTAACGGCTGGGGGTTTAGTTCTAACGGATGGGGGTTTAGTTCTAACGGCTGGGGGTTTAGTTCTAACGGCTGGGGGTTTAGTTCTAACGGCTGGGGGTTTAGTTCTAACGGGGGGGTTTAGTTTAGTTCTAACGGCTGGGGGTTTAGTTCTAACGGCTGGGGGTTTAGTTCTAACGGCTGGGGGTTTAGTTTTAGTTCTAACGGCTGGGGTTTAGTTCTAACGGCTGGGGGTTTAGTTCTAACGGCTGGGGGTTTAGTTCTAACGGCTGGGGGTTTAGTTCTAACGGCTGGGGGTTTAGTTCTAACGGATGGGGGTTTAGTTCTAACGGCTGGGGGTTTAGTTCTAACGGCTGGGGGTTTAGTTCTAACGGCTGGGGGTTTAGTTCTAACGGCTGGGGGTTTAGTTCTAAGCCTTCCTTGACTTATTCGGCCATGATGTTGGATAAATAAACAGCTGAAGATGCTGAAGTCACCAAAATACTGCTGTGCGTAATAAGCGCCGCTCCTTCACGGTTGAAATGGCGAAAGAACGGTCATTACGCCAGCGTTCAATGGGAAGGTTTGTCTTACAACAAAGAACCATGGGATATTGCCGTTTACCTCTGCTCATTGGCTATCTACCCAGCTAGATTTCAAGACGATCAGTGGTCATTGGGTTAAAATACAGTCAATCAACGAGACAGTGGTCATATAATTGGTGCACAATGGGCTCGTCACTTGTTGTCTTCCAATCCAAATGACCCTGTGTCACAAACAAACCGTTGATTGGATAAAGCAAGGAAACCAAACGTGATCATGTTTCGGCTTTAAAAATGGATTTAAACCGAACAAAAGACCATTCACTGTGTAACAAAGAGCCTTGGGATTGCAATCAGAGCAAGATCTTCAATGGTAAACGATTTATTTCAATGCAATCTGTGATTTTGTTACGCAAGTGCTGGTTGAATAAGTAGTTTTATATGGGGGTCTGTGCTCAGATAATCGTAGCGTATTCTTTCACAATAAATCATTTTTTAAATATGACAACGCAGTTGGATTAGCAAGGTTAACCAGAAACCGTGGATTGATGGCAGCATTCGCGTGAAACTGAAAGCGCGAACCACTGCTTTTAATCAGGGCAAGGTGTCTGGCAACATGACCGAATACAAACAGTGCAGCTATTCCCTCCGCAAGGCTATTAAACAAGCTAAGCGTCAGTACAGAGACAAAGTGGAATCTCAATTCAATGGCTCAGACACAAGAGGCATGTGGCAGGGTCTACAGTCAATCACGGACTACAAGAAGAAACCAAGCCCCGTCACGGACCAGGATGTCTTGCTCCCAGGCAGACTAAATAACTTTTTGCCCGCTTTGAGGACAATACAGTGCCACTGACACGGCCTGCAACGAAAACATGCGGTCTCTCCTTCACTGCAGCGGAGGTGAGTAAGACATTTAAACGTGTTAACCCTCGCAAGGCTGCAGGCCCAGACGGCATCCCCAGCCGCGCCCTCAGAGCATGCGCAGACCAGCTGGCCGGTGTGTTTACGGACATATTCAATCAATCCCTATACCAGTCTGCTGTTCCCACATGCTTCAAGAGGGCCACCATTGTTCCTGTTCCCAAGAAAGCTAAGGTAACTGAGCTAAACGACTACTGCCCCGTAGCACTCACTTCCGTCATCATGAAGTGCTTTGAGAGACTATTCAAGGATCATATCACCTCCACCCTACCTGACACCCTAGACCCACTCCAATTTGCTTACCGCAAAAATAGGTCCACAGACGATGCAATCTCAACCACACTGCACACTGCCCTAACCCACCTGGACAAGAGGAATACCTATGTGAGAATGCTGTTCATCGACTACAGCTCGGCATTCAACACCATAGTACCCTCCAAGCTCGTCATCAAGCTCGAGACCCTGGGTCTCGACCCCGCCCTGTGCAACTGGGTACTGGACTTCCTGACGGGCCGCCCCAGGTGGTGAGGGTAGGCAACAACATCTCCTCCCCGCTGATCCTCAACACGGGGCCCCACAAGGGTGCGTTCTGAGCCCTCTCCTGTACTCCCTGTTCACCCACGACTGCGTGGCCACGCACGCCTCCAACTCAATCATCAAGTTTGCGGACAACACAACAGTGGTAGGCTTGATTACCAACAACGACGAGACGGCCTACAGGGAGGAGGTGAGGGCCCTCGGAGTGTGGTGTCAGGAAAATAACCTCACACTCAACGTCAACAAAACTAAGGAGATGATTGTGGACTTCAGGAAACAGCAGAGGGAACACCCCTATCCACATCGATGGAACAGTAGTGGAGAGGGTAGCAAGTTTTAAGTTCCTCGGCATACACATCACAGACAAACTGAATTGGTCCACTCACACTGACAGCGTCGTGAAGAAGGCGCAGCAGCGCCTCTTCAACCTCAGGAGGCTGAAGAAATTTGGCTTGTCACCAAAAGCACTCACAAACTTCTACAGATGCACAATCGAGAGCATCCTGGCGGGCTGTATCACCGCCTGGTACGGCAACTGCTCCGCCCTCAACCGTAAGGCTCTCCAGAGGGTAGTGAGGTCTGCACAACGCATCACCGGGGGCAAACTACCTGCCCTCCAGGACACCTACACCACCCGATGTTACAGGAAGGACATAAAGATCATCAAGGACATCAACCACCCGAACCACTGCCTGTTCACCCCGCTATCATCCAGAAGGCGAGGTCAGTACTGGTGCATCAAAGCTGGGACCGAGAGACTGAAAAACAGCTTCTATCTCAAGGCCATCAGACTGTTAAACAGCCACCACTAACATTGAGTGGCTGCTGCCAACACACTGTCATTGACACTGACCCAACTCCAGCCACTTTAATAATGGGAATTGATGGGAAATGATGTAAATATATCACTAGCCACTTTAAACAATGCTACCTTATATAATGTTACTTACCCTACATTATTCATCTCATATGCATACGTATATACTGTACTCTACATCATCGACTGCATCCTTATGTAATACATGTATCACTAGCCACTTTAACTATGCCACTTTGTTTACTTTGTCTACATACTCATCTCATATGTATATACTGTACTCGATACCATCTACTGTATGCTGCTCTGTACCATCACTCATTCATATATCCTTATGTACATATTCTTTATCCCCTTACACTGTGTATAAGACAGTAGTTTTGGAATTGTTAGTTAGATTACTTGTTGGTTATCACTGCATTGTCGGAACTAGAAGCACAAGCATTTCGCTACACTCGCATTAACATCTGCTAACCATGTGTATGTGACAAATAAAATTTGATTTGATTTGAGGTGATTCTAGGTTTTCGAACCATGTGAGACACTTGTATTATCATAAATGTTTAACATGACTATTTATGTAGCGATCACCGTATGTTGTCGAATTGAATCCCGCTAACGGGTGATGTTAAAACCTAATGACGTCATTTTCAGTTTATAACCTGTTGTAAATTGTATCATGGTCAGTACTCTCGAGAATAAACGCTTGATTTTGAGACTCCGCCCATTTTATGCAAATAGGTATCTTACAAATCCTTAGAAATGGGCGGAGTGTATTAATTGAATTGGGCAATAAACATACAGGAATTTAATTCCTCTAACAATTGGTCCTTCGAACGCCGGGTCTTAAATATCTGTCATCTGAAGGTCGTACGCCGAACATCGTGCACGGCCGGGTCTAGTCCGAACATCGTGCACGGCCGGGTCTAGTCCGAACATCGTGCACGGCCGGGTCTAGTCCGAACATCGTGCACGGCCGGGTCTAGTCCGAACATCGTGCACGGCCGGGTCTAGTCCGAACATCGTGCACGGCCGGGTCTAGTCCGAACATCGTGCACGGCCGGGTCTAGTCCGAACATCGTGCACGGCCGGGTCTAGTCCGAACATCGTGCACGGCCGGGTCTAGTCCGAACATCGTGCACGGCCGGGTCTAGTCCGAACATCGTGCACGGCCGGGTCTAGTCCGAACATCGTGCACGGCCGGGTCTAGTCCGAACATCGTGCACGGCCGGGTCTAGTCCGAACATCGTGCACGGCCGGGTCTAGTCCGAACATCGTGCACGGCCGGGTCTAGTCCGAACATCGTGCACGGCCAGGTCTAGTCCCGTTATTTTAAGACATGGCCTCTGAATTGAGGTTAAAGACCAGGCCGGTTTCCACAAAGGAGAAAACGAAGGAGAGAACTAGGTAAGGGTAAACAACACATACATAGAACATAGAAATACATACACATAGATAGTAAGTAGAAACATTGCTACTAGGACCGGCAAGGAGTTATTAAACATGGGTAGTAAATCCTCAGACGAGGTCCCGGGAATTAACGGGAGATGAGAAATATATGCAGGAAAAAGACAAGAGGAACACCTATTTTAGCCAGACATGGAGGAGTAAGTACGAATTTGATGGACGTTTAAATAAAGAAAAACTGGAATCAATGAACAAATAAATAGTGTTAGTCGACACAAGGAAGATAAACAACGGGCAGAGGGGCGAACAACAGAGAGAGAGAACTCCCACGGCTCCTCTGGAGGTCTCTCATAAACCTAACTTATACCCAACCCCGATAGATCAGGCGTGGAGAGAATTATTTTATTTATTTAACCTTTATTTAACCAGGCAAGTCAGTTAAAAACAAATTCTTATTTTCAATGACGGCCTAGGAACAGTGGGTTAACTGCCTGTTCAGGGACAGATTTGTAACTTGTCAGCTCGGGGGGTTTGAACTTCCAACGCTCTAACCACAAGGTGAAGCAGACCAATGGTGCCCCGTTCCCTAGGGCATAGGGTGTGATTTCAAATGGCGCCCCGTTCCCTAGGGTATAGGGTGTGATTTGAGATGGCGCCCTGTTCCCTAGGGTATAGGGTGTGATTTGAGATGGCGCCCTGTTCCCTAGGGTATAGGGTGTGATTTGAGATGGCGCCCTGTTCCCTAGGGTATAGGGTGTGATTTCAAATGGCGCCCCGTTCCCTAGGGCATAGGGTGTGATTTGAGACACAGCCCAATGGCGCCCCGTTCCCTAGGGTATAGGGTGTGATTTCAAATGGCGCCCCGTTCCCTAGGGTATAGGGTGTGATTTGAGATGGCGCCCCGTTCCCTAGGGCATAGGGTGTGAGTTGAGATGGCGCCCCGTTCCCTAGGGTATAGGGTGTGATTTGAGATGGCGCCCTGTTCCCTAGGGTATAGGGTGTGATTTCAAATGGCGCCCCGTTCCCTAGGGCATAGGGTGTGATTTGAGATGGCGCCCCGTTCCCTAGGGTATAGGGTGTGATTTGAGATGGCGCCCTGTTCCCTAGGGCATAGGGTGTGATTTGAGATGGCGCCCCGTTCCCTAGGGTATAGGGTGTGATTTGAGATGGCGCCCTGTTCCCTAGGGCATAGGGTGTGAGTTGAGATGCAACCATTGACCTCATATATCTAGTCAATTAGTTAATTATGAGACAGTAGAGTACCTTCATTATGAGACAGTACAGAACATTCATTATGAGACAGTACAGAACCTTCATTATGAGACAGTACAGAACATTCATTATGAGACAGTACAGAACATTCATTATGACACAGTACAGAACATTCATTATGAGACAGTACAGAACCTTCATTATGAGACAGTACAGAACATTCATTATGAGACAGTACAGAACATTCATTATGAGACAGTACAGAACATTCATTATGAGACAGTACAGAACATTCATTATGACACAGTACAGAACATTCATTATGAGACAGTACAGAACATTCATTATGAGACAGTACAGAACATTCATTATGAGACAGTACAGAACATTCATTATGAGACAGTACAGAACATTCATTATGAGACAGTACAGAACATTCATTATGAGACAGTACAGAACATTCATTATGAGACAGTACAGAACATTCATTATGAGACAGTACAGAACATTCATTATGAGACAGTAAGAACATTCATTATGAGACAGTACAGAACCTTCATTATGAGACAGTACAGAACATTCATTATGAGACAGTACAGAACCTTCATTATGAGACAGTACAGAACATTCATTATGAGACAGTACAGAACCTTCATTATGAGACAGTACAGAACATTCATTATGAGACAGTACAGAACATTCATTATGAGACAGTACAGAACATTCATTATGAGACAGTACAGAACATTCATTATGAGACAGTACAGAACATTCATTATGAGACAGTACAGAACATTCATTATGACACAGTACAGAACATTCATTATGAGACAGTACAGAACCTTCATTATGAGACAGTACAGAACATTCATTATGAGACAGTACAGAACCTTCATTATGAGACAGTACAGAACATTCATTATGAGACAGTACAGAACATTCATTATGAGACAGTAGAGAACATTCATTATGAGACAGTACAGAACATTCATTATGAGACAGTACAGAACATTCATTATGAGACAGTACAGAACATTCATTATGAGACAGGACAGTACCTTAATTTCTAAGCCTGTGTCTCAATTGGCACCCTATTCCCTAAGTAGTGCACTACTTTTGACTAGGTCTATGGGGTAGTGCACCACATAGGGAAAAGGGTAACATTTGGGATGCACGAAAATACATTTGTCCACATCAGTCAGTTTAGGCTGTTTATTATCTTCCTCTATTCGTTTTTCTCAGGAGGAACGACCTCCATCAGCAGCTGGAGGTGCATGGTGATTGGCCCTGCAGGGGAGGTGAGAGGTTAAAGGTCAGATTGGACCAATCAGGCTAATTAAAAGGTGAATAATAAATAAATAACTTTAATAAAGGTGACATCAGCCCAATCACAGCATGATCTATAGGCTCTGTGACCTTCTGAGTTGAACTCCACAATGACTGGAATTATCTAAAGGGGAAGAACTCTACTACCGCTCACTGAGGAATAAAACATTTTGATACACAAAGACCCAAGTTGTAGAAGATAATAGTGTCTGCTTCCCAAATGGCACCCTATCCCCTATATTATAGTGCACTACCTTTCACCAGGGCCCATAGGGTAGTACACTACACAGGGAATAAGGGGCCATTTTGGGACACAAGCCAGTGTTGTCTTCTAGTGCACTACAAAGGGAATAGGCGGCCATTTTGGGACACAAGCCAGTGTTGTCTTCTAGTGCACTACAAAGGGAATAGGCGGCCATTTTGGGATAAAGGCTCTCTCTCAACCCTCGAGTGTCAGCAACTCTGAGCAGTGGGTAGTTACTCACTCATGACCCTGCGTGTCCAGCTGAACCTGCGGTGAACGAAGGGGAAGTAGAGCAGCAGACCGCTGAGGATGAAGATGGTACAGTACAGATACTCCAGCTCTGGCTTGTCTATGATCGGTGCTAGGACCAGGTAGCAGGACACTATCATCACCAGCACTGCTATGGGAATGGGACACTGTTGGGGGACAACCAGGACATAACCACCTGTCAGTCTCACAGGAGGGATCTGGGACAGTATTGCTCTAAAAACAGGTTTAAGTGAATCTGGGATTCAGAAAAACATCAAAACGGTTACCACCCCATTTGTTGAGGGATGTGACTGGAGAAATGGAACCACTCTAAAATGTAGAGACAGATCTATGGATGTAAGGACTGACCGTCCACGAGCTCAACATGATAGTTGTAACTACGTTCTTCCAATAGCCAAGAGATGAAGAGGACTTGGATGTATGGAAATGTGAATCTAGTCTTACCTTGACGGGCCTCTTGAGTTCCTTCCTGGTGAAGCGCATGACGATGAGAGCGAGAGCTGTGAGGCCGTAGAAAGACCACTGGGTGAAACTGAAGTAGTTGATCAGGGTGTTGATGTCTGCTGGGATAATGTAGAATACGGCCAGAATACCCTACAACCACAACAACAGGGTAAAGGTCAGGTTATAGGTTAGGCCACTGGGGGCAGTAATGTATAAAGTGATGGGTCAGGTTATAGGTTAGGCCACAGGGGCAGTAATGTATAAAGTGATGGGTCAGGTTATAGGTTAGACCACTGGAGGGCAGTAATGTATAAAGTGATGGGTCAGGTTATAGGTTAGGCCACTGGGGGGCAGTAATGTATAAAGTGATGGGTCAGGTTATAGGTTAGGCCACTGGGGGGCAGTAATGTATAAAGTGATGGGTCAGGTTATAGGTTAGGCCACTGGGGGGGGCAGTAATGTATAAAGTGATGGGTCAGGTTATAGGTTAGTCCCCTGGGGGGCAGTAATGTATAAAGTGATGGGTCAGGTTATAGGTTAGGCCACTGGGGGGCAGTAATGTATAAAGTGATGGGTCAGGTTATAGGTTAGGCCACAGGGGCAGTAATGTATAAAGTGATGGGTCAGGTTATAGGTTAGACCACTGGGGGGCAGTAATGTATAAAGTGATGGGTCATGTTATAGGTTAGGCCACTGGAGGGCAGTAATGTATAAAGTGATGGGTCGGGTTATAGGTTAGACCACTGGGGGGCAGTAATGTATAAAGTGATGGGTCAGGTTATAGGTTAGGCCACTGGAGGGCAGTAATGTATAAAGCGATGGGTCAGGTTATAGGTTAGGCCACTGGGGGGCAGTAATGTATAAAGTGATGGGTCAGGTTATAGGTTAGGCCACTGGGGGCAGTAATGTATAAAGTGATGGGTCGGGTTATAGGTTAGACCACTGGGGGGGAGTAATGTATAAAGTGATGGGTCAGGTTATAGGTTAGGCCACAGGGGGCAGTGATGGGTCAGGTTATAGGTTAGGCCACTGGGGGGCAGTAATGTATAAAGTGATGGGTCAGGTTATAGGTTAGACCACTGGAGGGCAGTAATGTATAAAGTGATGGGTCAGGTTATAAGTTAGACCACTGGGGGCAGTAATGTATAAAGTGATGGGTCAGGTTATAGGTTAGGCCACTGGGGGCAGTAATGTATAAAGTTATGGGTCGGGTTATAGGTTAGACCACTGGGGGCAGTAATGTATAAAGTGATGGGTCAGGTTATAGGTTAGGCCACAGGGGGCAGTAATGTATAAAGTGATGGGTCAGGTTATAGGTTAGACCACTGGGGGCAGTAATGTATAAAGTGATGGGTCAGGTTATAGGTTAGGCCACTGGGGGCAGTAATGTATAAAGTGATGGGTCGGGTTATAGGTTAGGCCACTGGGGGGCAGTAATGAATAAAGTGATGGGTCAGGTTATAGGTTAGGCCACTGGGGGGCAGTAATGGATCAGGTTATAGGCACATTATTCTTTTTATAATTCTGCAAGCTCTGTCAAGTTGGTTGTTGATCATTGCTATAATATATAATGTAATTTATCAGACACTTTTATCCAAAGCGACTTCCAGTCATTCATGCAGACATTTTATGTATGTTTCTTCCTGGGAACCTACTGTCTTTGCACTGCAAGCACCATGCTCTACCAACTGATGTGCAGAGATTCTCAACACGATTTAAGTCCAAACTGTAACCAGGCCACTCAGGAACATTCAAAGTCTTCTTGTTAACAACATCTTAAGGGTCCGCCCCTTTTTTCATTTTTTGCCTAAAATTACATACCCAAATATAACTGCCTGTAACTCAGGCCTTGAAGCAAGCATGTGCATATTCTTGGTACCATTTGAAAGGAAACACTTTGAAGTTTATGTCAATGTGGAAGGAATGTTGGAGAATATAACACAATAGGTCTGGCAAAAGATAATACAAAGAAAAAAATACCCTTTTTTTGTACCATCATCTTGGAAATGCAAGAGAAAATCCATAATGTATTATTCCAGCCCAGGTGCAATTTAGATTTTGGCCACTAGTTAGCAGCAGTGTGTTTGCAAAGTCAGACTGATCAAATGAACCTTTGCATTTCTGTTCAAAATTTGTCCTGGCAAATGTTCTTGTTACTTACAACCTCATGCTAATCACATTAGCCTACGTTAGCTCACCCATCCCCTGAAAGGGTAAACGATCCCGAAGAAGTTAAGCATCTCCAGTGTATATTTGGCCTTGTGTTTTTGGTTATTGACCTGCTGAAAGGTGAATTTGTCTCCCAGTGTTTGTTGGAAAGCAGACTGAACCAGGTCACCACCATGCTGGAAAATATGAAGACTGGTGCTCAGTCATGTGACGTGTTTAACCCTACCCCTGTATCTTTGTAGTGACTGGGTGTATTTATACACCATCCAAAGTTTAATTAAAACCTTTTTGGGATAGCGGGCAGCATTTTCACTTTTGGATGAATAGCGTGCCAAGAGTGAACTGCCTCCTACTCTGTCCCAGATGCTAATATATCAATATTATTAGTAGTAGTATTGCATAGAAAACACTCGGAAGAACAGGATGATTCCATACATAGTTTGACATGTTTCTGAAGGACTGTAACAGAAGTTTTTGAGTTTTTGTCTGGACGAAGTGCCTGCGCCTCATGAAGATGGTTTACTGGGCTGAACACGCTAACAACAAGTGGCTTTTTGGACATAAATTATGGACTTTATGGAACAAATCAGTCATTTATTGTCGAACTGGGATCCCTGGGAGTGCCTTCTGATGAAGATCATCAAAGGTAAGTGAATATTTATGGTGTTATTTCTAACTTTGTTGACTCTGATTTTGTGTATGTCCATTACATGGAATCCAAATCAAAATATATTTAAATTACAGGTTGTAATGCAACAAAATAGGAAAAAAAACCACCAAGTGTGATGAATACTTTTGCACTGTATCTCAGACTTACATTGAAGATGAGGGCAGGGGAAGGAGTGTAACGCTTCAGACTGATATAGGACAAGATCTTTACCATGTGACCCTCTCTTCCTGCCGCATAGGTCAACCTGAGGTGGGACAGAGCACAAACATGTCAGTTCAAACATAATATTGGCAATATGTTGAACCTGAATTTGGTTTCTTTCTTTTCACCATTTTTAACTCTGCTTTTGCTCTGTTCTTTTAGAAAAGCAGATTCAATCTGTTAAACACTTTGTGACAACTGCTGATATAAAAGGGTTTTATAAAATACATTTGTTTTGATTAAATAAGATTAGCAAAAACAATGTCTTCCTGAAGTTGTCCCTTTACCTGCCGGCTGTGAAGCAGCTCCCATTGGCCGCTCCGAAGGTGGAGAAGACGACAAACACAGGGACTACCCACGACAGGGGGTACAGCACTCTGTCACCAAAAGTCTAAGGGGCAGAAGACGACAAACACAGGGACTACCCACGACAGGGGGTACAACACTCTGTCACCAAAAGTCTAAGGGGCAGAAGACGACAAACACAGGGACGACCCACGACAGGGGGTACAACACTCTGTCACCAAAAGTCTAAGGGGCACGACCCTCTTACCACAGCAACAGCGGGAGACTGCAGCAGTTCCGTAGCGGTCATGGCGCTGAAGTAGGCAATGTTGACCAGCACATAGCACACAGACACCAAGGGAATACCAATGATAATGGCCAGGGGAAGGTTTCTGTTAGACAGATATATATATAGAGAGAGAGAGATAGAGATTGTTATTGTGAGATAGAGATAGAGAGAGAGCTATATATAGAGAGTGTTAGTGTGAGATAGAGAGACTACAACCAACACATGTTACACAGAGACCAGTGTTAGTGGATTATGTAGCACACAGATAGAGACAGAGACAGAGAGTTGATTAAACTCTTGTTGTCTCCCTAACAGGAAAGGAGGTGGCGTGTGAATGCCAAGGGAACCCAGGCTTCCCCGAAAATCAGACCAATAAAACAAATACAATCATTAAAACAATGTATCTGTGGCTGAATCAATTGAAGTGGCTGAATCAATTGAAGTGGCTGAATCAATTGAAGTGGCTGAATCAATTGAAGTGGCTGAATCAATTCTTAAGTGGCTGAATCAATTGAAGTGGCTGAATCAATTGAAGTGGCTGAATCAATTCATAAGTGGCTGAATCAATTGAAGTGGCTGAATCAATTGAAGTGGCTGAATCAATTGAAGTGGCTGAATCAATTCTTAAGTGGCTGAATCAATTGAAGTGGCTGAATCAATTGAAGTGGCTGAATCAATTGAAGTGGCTGAATCAATTCTTAAGTGGCTGAATCAATTGAAGTGGCTGAATCAATTGAAGTGGCTGAATCAATTGAAGTGGCTGAATCAATTCTTAAGTGGCTGAATCAATTGAAGTGGCTGAATCAATTGAAGTGGCTGAATCAATTGAAGTGGCTGAATCAATTCTTAAGTGGCTGAATCAATTGAAGTGGCTGAATCAATTGAAGTGGCTGAATCAATTGAAGTGGCTGAATCAATTCTTAAGTGGCTGAATCAATTGAAGTGGCTGAATCAATTGAAGTGGCTGCATCAATTGTTAAGTGGCTGAATCAATTCTTAAGTGGCTGAATCGAACATTCTCAGAACCTCAAGTGGTGGAATCTATCTCATCGGAGAAATCACAAGAGCGAGGGAAACAGCGCCCCTCTGTCTCAGTATGTGTAGCAGATGTATCTGATGCTGTCTGGCCAAAATGAGTATGACATGTGGTAACATGCAGAAAAACCACACCCCCACGAGGGAGGCCACTTTGGATTTGGCATCACAACCAATCAAATCACATCCCAGGCAAAAACGTCATCAGTAGCTAGCTCGCTAAATCAGCCCTTTCCTAAACCATGGATAGATGGACACGGAGATTTGGACTCTATTCTCTGTACGGTGCCAAAGATGATAACAGCGATTCTGATCAAGCCATAAATTCACAGGTTGTGCCACTGGCCTGAGACGATGTCCGATACGTAGCCTAGATTTAGTCGGCTCACGTTAACTAGCTAAATAACGTAGCTGGTTCGCTGTTGCCCACCGAGGAAGCTCGTCCAGTAAGTTATTTAGCCTCGTCTACAAACTAAAAGTGTGTACTTCTTGCGAACATGACAGAGAGGAGGATGGCATTGGTGTTCAACCCGTCTTTACCATAGCCACTGCCCAAGCCTGGACAGTCACATGATGTAGTGGCTTCCTTTCGTCTTTACCATAGCCACTGCCCAAGCCTGGACAGTCACATGATGTAGTGGCTTCCTTTCGTCTTTACCATAGCCACTGCCCAAGCCTGGACAGTCACCTGATGTAGTGGCTTCCTTTCGTCTTTACCATAGCCACTGCCCAAGCCTGGACAGTCACATGATGTAGTGGCTTCCTTTCGTCTTTACCATAGCCACTGCCCAAGCCTGGACAGTCACATGATGTAGTGGCTTCCTTTCGTCTTTACCATAGCCACTGCCCAAGCCTGGACAGTCACGTGATGTAGTGGCTTCCTTTCGTCTTTACCATAGCCACTGCCCAAGCCTGGACAGTCACGTGATATTTAGCTATGTTGATTGTACTAATTTGTTTAATGGCTTTTAAACTGGCTTGGCTTCCTCAGTGATATTACCCACGCTTGGCTTCCCCAGTGATATTACCCACGCTTGGCTTCCCAGTGATATTACCCACGCTTGTCTTCCCCAGTGATATTACCCACGCTTGGCTTCCTCAGTGATATTACCCACGCTTGGCTGATATTACCCACACTTTTGGCTTCCCCCCAGTGATGATTACCCACGCTTGGCTTCCTCAGTGATATTACCCACGCTTGGCTTCCCCAGTGATATTACCCACGCTTGGCTTCCTCAGTCCTTACAGTGATATTACCCACGCTTGGCTTCCCCAGTGATATTACCCACGCTTGGCTTCCTCAGTGATATTACCAGTGAGTGATATTACCCACACTTGATATTACCCACACTTGGCTTCCCAGTGATATTACCCACGCTTGGCTTCCCCAGTGATATTACCCACGCTTGGCTTCCCCAGTGATATTACCCACGCTTGGCTTCCCCAGTGATATTACCCACGCTTGGCTTCCTCAGTGATATTACCCACGCTTGGCTTCCCCAGTGATATTACCCACGCTTGGCTTCCCCAGTGATATTACCCACGCTTGGCTTCCCCAGTGATATTACCCACGCTTGGCTTCCCCAGTGATATTACCCACGCTTGGCTTCCTCAGTGATATTACCCACGCTTGGCTTCCCCAGTGATATTACCCACGCTTGGCTTCCCCAGTGATATTACCCACGCTTGGCTTCCCCAGTGATATTACCCACGCTTGGCTTCCCCAGTGATATTACCCACGCTTGGCTTCCCCAGTGATATTACCCACGCTTGGCTTCCCCAGTGATATTACCCACACTTGGCTTCCTCAGTGATATTACCCCACGCACCACTACTCCCTAGTGATATTACCCCACGCACCACTACTCCCCAGTGATATTACCCACGCTTGGCTTCCCCAGTAATATTACCCACGCTTGGCTTCCCCAGTGATATTACCCACACTTTTCTTCCCCAGTGATATTACCCACACTTTTCTTCCCCAGTGATATTACCCACGCTTTTCTTCCCCAGTGATATTACCCACGCTTGGCTTCCCCAGTGATATTACCCACGCTTTTCTTCCTCAGTGATATTACCCACGCTTGGCTTCCTCAGTGATATTACCCACGCTTGGCTTCCTATTACCCACGCTTTTCTTCCCCAGTGATATTACCCACGCTTGGCTTCCCCAGTGATATTACCCACGCTTGGCTTCCTCAGTGATATTACCCACACTTGGCTTCCCAGTGATATTACCCACGCTTGGCTTCCTCAGTGATATTACCCACGCTTGGCTTCCCCAGTGATATTACCCACACTTGGCTTCCCAGTGATATTACCCACGCTTGGCTTCCCCAGTGATATTACCCACGCTTGGCTTCCTCAGTGATATTACCCACGCTTTCTTCCCCAGTGATATTACCCACACTTGGCTTCCCAGTGATATTACCCACGCTTTTCTTCCCAGTGATATTACCCACACTTGGCTTCCTCAGTGATATTACCCACGCACCACTTTAGTGATATTACTTCCCAGTGATATTACCCACACTTGGCTTCCTCAGTGATATTACCCACGCTACTTTCCCTAGTGATATTACCCACGCACCACTACTCCCCAGTGATATTACCCACGCTTGGCTTCCCAGTGATATTACCCACGCTTGGCTTCCTCAGTGATATTACCCACACTTGGCTTCCCCAGTGATATTACCCACGCTTTTCTTCCCCAGTGATATTACCCACGCTTGGCTTCCCCAGTGATATTACCCACGCTTTTCTTCCCCAGTGATATTACCCACGCTTGGCTTCCTCAGTGATATTACCCACGCTTGGCTTCCTCAGTGCTATTACCCACGCTTTTCTTCCCCAGTGATATTACCCACGCTTGGCTTCCTCAGTGATATTACCCACACTTGGCTTCCCCAGTGATATTACCCACACTTGGCTTCCCCAGTGATATTACCCACGCTTGGCTTCCTCAGTGATATTACCCACGCTTGGCTTCCTCAGTGATATTACCCACGCTTGGCTTCCCCAGTGATATTACCCACGCTTTTCTTCCCCAGTGATATTACCCACGCTTGGCTTCCTCAGTGATATTACCCACGCTTGGCTTCCTCAGTGCTATTACCCACGCTTTTCTTCCCCAGTGATATTACCCACGCTTGGCTTCCTCAGTGATATTACCCACACTTGGCTTCCCCAGTGATATTACCCACGCTTGGCTTCCCCAGTGATATTACCCACGCTTGGCTTCCCCAGTGATATTACCCACGCTTGGCTTCCTCAGTGATATTACCCACGCTTGGCTTCCCCAGTGATATTACCCACGCTTTTCTTCCCCAGTGATATTACCCACGCTTGGCTTCCTCAGTGATATTACCCACGCTTGGCTTCCCAGTGCTATTACCCACGCTGGCTTCCCCAGTGATATTACCCACGCTTGGCTTCCCAGTGATATTACCCACGCTGGCTTCCTCAGTGATATTACCCACGCTTGGCTTCCCAGTGATATTACCCACGCTTGGCTTCCCAGTGATATTACCCACGCTTGGCTTCCCCAGTGATATTACCCACGCTTGGCTTCCCCAGTGATATTACCCACGCTTGGCTTCCCCAGTGATATTACCCACGCTTGGCTTCCCCAGTGATATTACCCACACTTGGCTTCCTCAGTGATATTACCCCACGCACCACTACTCCCTAGTGATATTACCCCACGCACCACTACTCCCTAGTGATATTACCCACACTTGGCTTCCTCAGTGATATTACCCCACGCACCACTACTCCCTAGTGATATTACCCCACGCACCACTACTCCCCAGTGATATTACCCACGCTTGGCTTCCCCAGTGATATTACCCACGCTTGGCTTCCCCAGTGATATTACCCACACTTTTCTTCCCCAGTGATATTACCCACGCTTTTCTTCCCCAGTGATATTACCCACGCTTGGCTTCCCCAGTGATATTACCCACGCTTTTCTTCCCAGTGATATTACCCACGCTTGGCTTCCCCAGTGATATTACCCACGCTTTTCTTCCCCAGTGATATTACCCACGCTTGGCTTCCTCAGTGATATTACCCACGCTTGGCTTCCTCAGTGCTATTACCCACGCTTTTCTTCCCCAGTGATATTACCCACGCTTGGCTTCCTCAGTGATATTACCCACACGTGGCTTCCTCAGTGATATTACCCACGCTTGGCTTCCTCAGTGATATTACCCACACTTGGCTTCCTCAGTGATATTACCCACGCTTGGCTTCCTCAGTGATATTACCCACACTTGGCTTCCCCAGTGATATTACCCACACTTGGCTTCCCCAGTGATATTACCCACACGTGGCTTCCTCAGTGCTATTACCCACGCTTGGCTTCCTCAGTGCTATTACCCACGCTTTTCTTCCCCAGTGATATTACCCACGCTTGGCTTCCTCAGTGATATTACCCACACTTGGCTTCCCCAGTGATATTACCCACACTTGGCTTCCCCAGTGATATTACCCACACTTGGCTTCCTCAGTGATATTACCCACACGTGGCTTCCTCAGTGATATTACCCACGCTTGGCTTCCTCAGTGCTATTACCCACGCTTTTCTTCCCCAGTGATATTACCCACGCTTGGCTTCCTCAGTGATATTACCCACGCTTGGCTTCCACAGTGATATTACCCACACTTGGCTTCCCCAGTGATATTACCCACGCTTGGCTTCCTCAGTGATATTACCCACGCTTGGCTTCCTCAGTGATATTACCCACGCTTGGCTTCCTCAGTGATATTACCCACGCTTGGCTTCCTCAGTGATATTACCCACGCTTGGCTTCCTCAGTGATATTACCCACGCTTGGCTTCCTCAGTGATATTACCCACGCTTGGCTTCCTCAGTGATATTACCCACGCTTGGCTTCCTCAGTGATATTACCCACGCTTGGCTTCCCCAGTGATATTACCCACGCTTGGCTTCCTCAGTGATATTACCCACGCTTGGCTTCCTCAGTGATATTACCCACGCTTGGCTTCCTCAGTGATATTACCCACACTTGGCTTCCCCAGTGATATTACCCACGCTTGGCTTCCACAGTGATATTACCCACGCTTGGCTTCCCCAGTGATATTACCCACGCTTGGCTTCCCCAGTGATATTACCCACACTTGGCTTCCTCAGTGATATTACCCACGCTTGGCTTCCCCAGTGATATTACCCACGCTTGGCTTCCCCAGTGATATTACCCACGCTTTTCTTCCCCAGTGATATTACCCAAGCTTGGCTTCCACAGTGATATTACCCACGCACTGCTACTAGTGAGCAGTATATGATGCACTCACTGCACTGGTAGTCACTTTGGAGTCTCTGATGAATGACAGTGGAAATCCAGTCTAAATAAGGTCTGCATCCCAAATGGCTCCCTGGTCCTTTCATAGTGCACTACTGTTTACCAGGGCCCCATCGTGGACGCACCCTAAATGTCAGCTGTTTGGACACTCACCTATATGGGTTTTCCAGCTCCTCTGTTATAAAGTTCAGCTGATTCCTGAGAGACAACACGTGTTTATAGAACCACGTATAAACAGGTTGGGTTGACATTCAAAACAGAAATCTCAAAACCATAAAACTGTTTTATTGAGGAAGTGATAAGAACAGAGAGATAGGATACATCCCCAATGGTACCCGACCCCCTACTTAGTGGACTACTTTAGGCATTAGCGCTATGGGCCCTGACTA
Source organism: Oncorhynchus keta (assembly GCF_023373465.1). Classification (NCBI taxonomy): domain Eukaryota; kingdom Metazoa; phylum Chordata; class Actinopteri; order Salmoniformes; family Salmonidae; genus Oncorhynchus; species Oncorhynchus keta. The sequence continues at coordinate 53,664 of NW_026280803.1, read as the reverse complement.
GAGCGCTATGGGCCCCCCCTGACTAGAACGCTATTGGCCCCCCTGACTAGAGTGCCACGGGCTCCCCTGACTAGAGCGCTATGGGCCCCCTGACTAGAACGCTATTGGCCCCCCTGACTAGAGTGCCACGGGCTCCCCTGACTAGAGCGCTATGGGCCCTGACTAGAACGCTATTGGCCCCCCTGACTAGAGTGTCACGGGCTCCCCTGACTAGAGCGCTATGGGCCCTGACTAGAACGCTATTGGCCCCCCTGACTAGAGTGCCACGGGCTCCCCTGACTAGAGCGCTATGGGCCCTGACTAGAACGCTATTGGCCCCCCTGACTAGAGCGCCACGGGCCCCCTGACTAGAGCGCTATGGGCCCTGACTAGAATGCTATGGGCCCCCCTGACTAGAGCGCTATGGGCCCTGACTAGAATGCTATGGGCCCCCCTGACTAGAGTGCCACGGGCTCCCCTGACTAGAGCGCTATGGGCCCTGACTAGAATGCTATGGGCCCCCCTGACTAGAGCACCACGGGCCCCCCTGACTAGAGCGCTATGGGCCCTGACTAGAGCACTACGGGCCCCCCTGACTAGAGCACTATGGGCCCTGACTAGAGCGCTACGGGCCCCCCTAACTAGAACGCTACAGGCCCCCCTGACGAGAGCACTATGGACCCCCCTGACTAGAGCGCTACGGTACCCCCCTGACTAGAGCGCTATGGGCCCCCCTGACTAGAGCATTACGGGCCCCCCTGACTAGAGCACTATGGGCCCCCCTGACTAGAGCATTACGGGCCCCCTGACTAGAGCACTACAGGCCCTGACTAGAGAGCCATGGGCACCCCTGACTAGAGCGCTATGGGCCCCTCTGACTAGAGCGCTATGGGCCCCCCTGACTAGAGCACTACGGGCCCCCCTGACTAGAGCGCTATGGCCCCTCCTGACTAGAGCGCTATGGGCTCACCTGACTAGAGCACTACGGGCCCTGACTAGAGTGCTATGGGCCCTGACTAGAGCACTACGGGCCCTGACTAGAGCACTACGGGCCCTGACTAGAGCGCTACGGGCCCTGACTAGAGCGCTACGGGCCCTGACTAGAGCGCTACGGGCCCTGACTCGAGCATTACGGGCCCTGACTAGAGCGCTACGGGCCCTGACTAGAGCACTACGGGCCCTGACTAGAGCGCTACGGGCCCTGACTAGAGCGCTACGGGCCCTGACTAGAGCTCTCAGTGTTTCCTGACTAAACGCTGACGGGCCCATTTTAGATTCACTACGGGCCCTGACTTAGTACGCTACGGGCCCTGACTAGAGCATGACTACAGGGCCCTGACTAAAGAGCCATGGGCACCCTGACTAGAGCGCTATGGGCCCCTCTGACTAGAGCGCTATGGGCCCCCTGACTAGAGCACTACGGGCCCCCTGACTAGAGCGCTATGGCCCCTCCTGACTAGAAAAACTATGGGCTCACCTGACTAGAGCACTACGGGCCCTGACTAAGAGTGCTATGGGCCCTGACTAGAGCAAAATACGGGCCCTGACTAGAGCACTACGGGCCCTGACTAGAGCGCTGTGGGGCCCTGACTAGGCGCTTACGGGCCCTGACTAGAGCGCTGACGGGCCCTGACTCGAGCACTACGGGCCCTGACTAGAGCGCTACGGGCCCTGACTAGAGCGCTACGGGCCCTGACTAGAGCTCTACGGGCCCTGACTAGAGCGCTACGGGCCCTGACTAGCGCACTACGGGCCCTGACTAGAGCTCTACGGGCCCTGACTAGAGCACTACGGGCCCTGGTCAAAAGTATTGACCTATATAGGAAGTAGGGTGTCATTTGGGATGCAGGTGTAGTCTTACCACCCATCGTAGGCCCAGAGCCCGTTGTAAAACGCCAGTCCAATGGATCCAAAGGAGGTTGAGGCTCCTTCAAATGGGTTGGACAGATTCTCAGTGTTTCCTGGACACAAACGTGACAGTATATACATTTTAATATTCATACTTCTGACCAGGGCCCATAGGGTGTACCCAAAATTAGTACACTACACAGTGATATTGGAAACTTCTGCATTATAATACAGGGCGGGTACTGGAATAAATGGAAAGGTTTTCATCCCAAATGGTACCCTATTCTAAAAGTGTCCTACTTTTGACCAGGATCCATAGGGCTCTGAGGGATAAATACTGGGCGGCAGGATAGCCTAGCTATTAGAGTGTTGGACTAGTAACCGAAAGGTTGCAAGATCGAATCCCCAAGCTGACAAGGTAAAAACATGTTGTTCTGCCCCTGAACAAGGCAGCTAACCCACTGTTCCTAAGCCGTCATTGAAAATAAGAATTTGTTCTTAACTGACTTACCTCGTTAAATAAAGGCAAAATACAATTAAAATCAATATACGGCTCTGAGGGATCTGTAGGGCTCTGAGGGATGTCTGGGTTCTAGGGGATCTTACAGGGCTCTGTGGGATCCATAGGGCTCTGAGGGATATCTGGGTTCTAGGGGATCTTACAGGGCTCTGTGGGATCCATAGGGCTCTGAGGGATATCTGGGTTCTAGGGGATCTTACAGGGCTCTGTGGGATCCATAGGGCTCTGAGGGATGTCTGGCTTCTAGGGGATCTTACAGGGCTCTGTGGGATCCATAGGGCTCTGAGGGATGTCTGGGTTCTAGGGGAGCTTACAGGGCTCTGGGGGATCTATAAGGCTCTGATGGATCTATAGGGCTCTGATATCTGAGGGATGTCTGGGTTCTAGGGGATCCATAGGGCTCTGGGGGATCCATAGGGCTCTGGGGGATCTACAGTGTAGAGCTCAGATGGATCTGTTGGGCTCTGAGGGATCTATAGGGCTCTGGGGGATCCATAGGGCTCTGGGGGATCCATAGGGCTCTGGGGGATCTACAGTGTAGAGCTCAGATGGATCTATTGGGCTCTGGGGGATCTATAGGGCTCTGGGGGATCCATAGGGCTCTGGGGGATCCATAGGGCTCTGGGGGATCCATAGGGCTCTGGGGGATCCATAGGGCCCTGGGGGATCTATAGGGCTCTGGGGGATCCATAGGGCACTGGGGGATCTATAGGGCTCTGGGGGATCCATAGGGCTCTGGGGGATCCATAGGGCCCTGGGGGATCTATAGGGCTCTGGGGGATCCATAGGGCCCTGGGGGATCTATAGGGCTCTGGGGGATCCATAGGGCTCTGGGGGATCTGTCGGGCTCTGGGGGATCTGTCGGGCTCTGGGGGAACGACTGGTGGAATCCAGGCTCCTGTCTACAGACCAGTAGCCTGGTGGGAATCCAGTCTCCTGTCTACAGACCAGTAGCCTGGTGGGAATCCAGTCTCCTGTCTACAGACCAGTAGCCTGGTGGGCTCCTGTCTAAGACCAGGCTGGGAATCCTCCTGGGGTCCTGGTGGGAATCCAGTCTCCTGTCTAGACCAGTAGCCTGGTGGGAATCCAGTCTCCTGTCTACAGACCAGTAGCCTGGTGGGAATCCAGTCTCCTGTCTACAGACCAGTAGCCTGGGGGAATCCAGTCTCCTGTCTACAGACCAGTAGCCTGGGGGAATCCAGTCTCCTGTCTACAGACCAGTAGCCTGGTGGGACCAGTCTCCTGTCTACAGACCAGTAGCCTGGTGGGAATCTAGTCTCCTGTCTACAGACCAGTAGCCTGGTGGGAATCCAGTCTCCTGTCTACAGACCAGTAGCCTGGGGGACCAGTCTCTGTCTACAGACCAGTAGCCTGGGGGAATCCAGTCTCCTGTCTACAGACCAGTAGCCTGGTGGGAATCCAGTCTCCTGTCTACAGACCAGTAGCCTGGTGGGACCAGTCTCCTGTCTACAGACCAGTAGCCTGGGGGACCAGTCTCCTGTCTACAGACCAGTAGCCTGGGGGAATCCAGTCCTGTCTACAGACCAGGCCTGGGGGGATCCAGGCTGTCTACAGACCAGTAGCCTGGTGGGAATCCAGTCTCCTGTCTACAGACCAGTAGCCTGGTGGGAATCCAGTCTCCTGTCTACAGACCAGTAGCCTGGTGGGAATCCAGTCTCCTGTCTACAGACCAGTAGCCTGGTGGGACCAGTCTCCTGTCTACAGACCAGTAGCCTGGTGGGAATCCAGTCTCCTGTCTACAGACCAGTAGCCTGGTGGGAATCCAGTCTCCTGTCTACAGACCAGTAGCCTGGTGGGAATCCAGTCTCCTGTCTACAGACCAGTAGCCTGGTGGGACCAGTCTCCTGTCTACAGACCAGTAGCCTGGTGGGACCAGTCTTCTGTCTACATACCAGTAGCCTGGTGGGACCAGTCTTCTGTCTACAGACCAGTACCCTATTCCCCTATATTTGCCATGCAAATTAACTGAATCGCCAAAATAACATTTCCTCTGCGTTTCAGTCCTGCCACAGAAGGACCAGCTGACATCATGTCAGTGATTCTCTCGTTAACACAGATGTGAGTGTTGACAAGGCTGGAGATCACTCTGTCATGCTGATTCAAATCAAATCAAATCAAATGTATTTATATAGCCCTTCGTACATCAGCTGATACCTCAAAGTACTGTGCAGAAACCCAGCCTAAAACCCCAAACACCAAGCAATCCAGGTGTAGAAGCATGGTGGCTAGGAAATACTCCCTAGAAAGGCCTTAACCTAGGAAGAAACCTCGAGAGGAAACAGGCTACGTGGGATGGCCAGTCCTCTTCTGGCTGTGCCGGGTGGAGATTATAACAGAACATGGCCAAGATGTTCAAATGTTCATAAATGACCAGCATGGTCCAATAATAAGGCAGAACAGTTGAAACTGGAGCAGCAGCACGGCCAGGTGGACTGGGGACAGCAAGGAGTAATCATATGTTAGGTCGTCCTGGGGCTCAGGTCCTCCGAGAGAAAGAAAGAGAGAATTAGAGATCGCACACTTAGATTCACACAGGACACTGAATAGGACAGGAGAAGTACTCCAGATATAACAAACTGACCCTAGCCCCCGACACATAAACTACTGCAGCATAAATAGTGGAGGCTGAGACAGGAGGGGTCAGGAGACATTGTGGCCACACCCGAGGACACCCCCGGACAGGGCCAAACAGGAAGGATATAACCCCACCCAATTTGCCAAAGCACAGCCCCCACACCACTAGAGGGATATCTTCAACCACCAACTTACCATCCTGAGACAAAGCCGAGTATAGTCCACAAAGACCCCATGGTTGAGTTCGAATAACAGACTGGAAGCTTCAAAGGGAAGGCGGTGCTTGGAATCATTGTTCATCCTCTGTCAACCATGGTTACCTGCTAGGAAAGACGTGCCGTCTTCATTGCTTTGCACAAAAAGGGCTTCACAGGCGAGGATATTACTGCCAGTAAGATTGCACCTAAATCAACCATTTATTAGATCATCAAGAACGTCAAGGAGAGCGGTTCAATTGTTGTGAAGATGGCTTCAGGGCACCCAAAAAGTCCGGCAAGCGCCAGGACCGTCTCCTAAAATTGATTCAGCTGCAGGATCTGGGCACCACCAGTACAGAGCTTGCTCAGGAATGGCAGCAGGCAGGTGTGAATGCATCTGCACACACAGTGAGGCAAAGACTTTTGGACGATGGCCTGGTGTCAAGAAGGGCAGCAAAGAAGCCACTTCTCTCCAGGAAAAACATCAGGGACAGACTGAAGGTACTGCAGAAGGTACAGGGATTGGACTGCTGATGACTGGGCTAAAGTTATTTTCTCTGATGAATCCCCTTTCCGATTGTTTGGGGCATCCGGAAAAAGCTTGTCAGAAGAAGACAAGGTGAGCGCTACCATCAGTCCTGTGTCATGCCAACAGTAAAGCATCCTGAGAACATTCATGTGTGGGGTTGCTTCTCAGCCAAGGGAGTGGGCTCACTCACAATTTTGCCTAAGAACACAGCCATGAATAAAGAATGGTACCTACACATCCTCTGAGAGCAACTTCTCCCAACCATCCAGAACAGTTTGGTGATGAATAATGCCTTTTCTAGCATGATGGACACCTTTCCATGAGGCAAAAGTGATAACTAAGTGTCTCGGGGAACAAAACATCAATATTTTGGGTCCATGGCCAGGAAACTCCCCAGACCTTAATCCCATTGAGAACTTGTGGTCAATCTTTAAGAGGCGGGTGGACAAACCAAAACCCACAAATTCTGACAAACTCCAAGCATTGATTAGGAAAGAATGGGCTGCCATCAGTCAGGATGTGGCCCAGAAGTTAATTGACAGCATGCCAGGGCAGATTGCAGAGGTCTTGAAAAACAAGGGTCAACACTGCAAATATTGACTCTTTGCATCAACTTCATGTAAATGTCAATAAAATCCTTTGACACTTATGAAATGCTTGTAATTATACTTCAGTATTCCATAGTAACCTCTGACAATATTATCTAAAGACACTGAAACAGCAAACTTTGTGAAAAGTAATATTTGTTTAATTCTCAAAACTTTTGGCCATGACTGTACTATACAGGGAATAGGATGACATAGGTATCTGGTCTAAAGTAGTGCACTATATAGGGAATAGTGTGCTATAGGGCTCTGGTCTAAAGTAGTGCACTATATAGGGAATAGTGTGCTATAGGGCTCTGGTCTAAAGTAGTGCACTATATAGGGAATAGGGTTCCATAGGGCTCTGGTCTATAGTAGTGCACTATATAGGGAATAGGGCTCTGGTCTAAAGTAGTGCATAGGGAATAGGGCTCTGGTCTAAAGTAGTACACTATATAAGGAATAGGGTGCCATAGGGCTCTGGTCTAAAGTAGTGCACTATATAGGGAATAGGGCTCTGGTCTAAAGTAGTGCACTATATAGGGAATAGGGCTCTGGTCTAAAGTAGTGCACTATATAAAGGGAATAGGGTGCCATAGGGCTCTGGTCTAAAGTAGTGCACTATAAAGGGAATAGGGTGCCATAGGGCTCTGGTCTAAAGTAGTGCACTATAAAGGGAATAGGGTGCCATAGGGCTCTGGTCTAAAGTAGTGCACTATAAAGGGAATAGGGCGCCATAAGGGAAGCATTCAGAATGTGTAAAGTACCAACCTTGTGCCAAGAGGACGATGCCCGCCACTATGATGACCAGGATGATGAGAAGCTTGGCTGCAGTGAAGAAGTTCTGGACATAGTTGGCTAGCTTCACACTGAGACAGTTCACCAACACGATCATAACTGGAGGGGGAGGAAGAGGAAGGAAGAAGATGAGGAATGTTTTATTAATCCATTCGAGACAGAAGTTGGTCTTCTGCTGTAGTCAACCCCTCTGACACTGCTGTACACACACACACACACACACACACACACACACACACACACACACACACACACACACACACACACACACACACACACACACACACACACACACACACACACACACACACACACACACACTCCAATACGATTGGAAAGAAAATTGAGATAGAGCCATGGTTTTAATTAAGTCCATTCAGGAAATGCATGCCAATTGTTTTCTATTGGGATTTTTCATAATTCTAGAACTATTTACACTCACATATGCACGCTGCAGCCAGGCACTTGGTGACCACAATGGGAGGAGTGCATCCTGGGTAGAACGGCGTGGAGGCATACTCTGCGAAGCTCAGGGCGATGATGGCGAAGGCGGAGGGCTTTAGGACCATGATGGTGCTCCATGAGTAGAGGTAGGCCATCACTGACCCATAGGCCTCCATCAAGTACACATATTCCCCTCCAGACTTAGTGATCATGGTGCCCAGCTCCGCGTAGCACAGCGCCCCTGCAGACAGACAGGCAGTTAGTTAGCTGACACTAGTCCTGCTTCAGGGGATTTCCTTTCACATGATTGTCTAGGTCTTAATTGACTAGTTAGGAACTCACCTGGTTATCTAGGTCTTAATTGACTAGTTAGGAACTCACCTGGTTATCTAGGTCTTAATTGACTAGTTAGGAACTCACCTGGTTATCTAGGTCTTATTTCACATGTTAGGAACTCACCTGGTTATCTAGGTCTTAATTGACTAGTTAGGAACTCACCTGGTTGTCTAGGTCTTATTTCACATGTTAGGAACTCACCTGGTTGTCTAGGTCTTAATTGACTAGTTAGGAACTCACCTGGTTATCTAGGTCTTAATTGACTAGTTAGGAACTCACCTGGTTATCTAGGTCTTATTTCACATGTTAGGAACTCACCTGGTTATCTAGGTCTTAATTGACTAGTTAGGAACTCACCTGGTTATCTAGGTCTTAATTGACTAGTTAGGAACTCACCTGGTTATCTAGGTCTTAATTGACTAGTTAGGAACTCACCTGGTTATCTAGGTCTTAATTGACTAGTTAGGAACTCACCTGGTTATCTAGGTCTTATTGACTAGTTAGGAACTCACCTGGTTGTCTAGGTCTTAATTGACTAGTTAGGAACTCACCTGGTTATCTAGGTCTTAATTGACTAGTTAGGAACTCACCTGGTTATCTAGGTCTTAATTGACTAGTTAGGAACTCACCTGGTTAGGTCTAGGTCTTAATTGACTAGTTAGGAACTCACCTGGTTATCTAGGTCTTAATTGACTAGTTAGGAACTCACCTGGTTGTCTAGGTCTTATTTCACATGTTAGGAACTCACCTGGTTGTCTAGGTCTTAATTGACTAGTTAGGAACTCACCTGGTTATCTAGGTCTTAATTGACTAGTTAGGAACTCACCTGGTTATCTAGGTCTTAATTGACTAGTTAGGAACTCACCTGGTTATCTAGGTCTTAATTGACTAGTTAGGAACTCACCTGGTTATCTAGGTCTTAATTGACTAGTTAGGAACTCACCTGGTTATCTAGGTCTTAATTGACTAGTTAGGAACTCACCTGGTTATCTAGGTCTTATTTCACATGTTAGGAACTCACCTGGTTATCTAGGTCTTAATTGACTAGTTAGGAACTCACCTGGTTATCTAGGTCTTAATTGACTAGTTAGGAACTCACCTGGTTATCTAGGTCTTAATTGACTAGTTAGGAACTCACCTGGTTATCTAGGTCTTAATTGACTAGTTAGGAACTCACCTGGTTGTCTAGGTCTTAATTGACTAGTTAGGAACTCACCTGGTTATCTAGGTCTTAATTGACTAGTTAGGAACTCACCTGGTTGTCTAGGTCTTATTTCACATGTTAGGAACTCACCTGGTTGTCTAGGTCTTAATTGACTAGTTAGGAACTCACCTGGTTATCTAGGTCTTAATTGACTAGTTAGGAACTCACCTGGTTATCTAGGTCTTAATTGACTAGTTAGGAACTCACCTGGTTGTCTAGGTCTTAATTGACTAGTTAGGAACTCACCTGGTTATCTAGGTCTTATTTCACATGTTAGGAACTCACCTGGTTGTCTAGGTCTTAATTGACTAGTTAGGAACTCACCTGGTTGTCTAGGTCTTAATTGACTAGTTAGGAACTCACCTGGTTATCTAGGTCTTATTTCACATGTTAGGAACTCACCTGGTTGTCTAGGTCTTAATTGACTAGTTAGGAACTCACCTGGTTGTCTAGGTCTTAATTGACTAGTTAGGAACTCACCTGGTTGTCTAGGTCTTATTTCACATGTTAGGAACTCACCTGGTTGTCTAGGTCTTATTTGACTAGTTAGGAACTCACCTGGTTATCTAGGTCTTAATTGACTATGTTAGGAACTCACCTGGTTATCTAGGTCTTAATTGACTATGTTAGGAACTCACCTGGTTATCTAGGTCTTAATTGACTAGTTAGGAACTCACCTGGTTGTCTAGGTCTTAATTGACTAGTTAGGAACTCACCTGGTTATCTAGGTCTTAATTGACTAGTTAGGAACTCACCTGGTTATCTAGGTCTTAATTGACTAGTTAGGAACTCAGGAACTCACCTGGTTATCTTAATTGACTAGGAACTCACCTAGGTCTTAATTGACTAGTTAGGAACTCACCTGGTTGTCTAGGTCTTAATTGACTAGTTAGGAACTCACCTGGTTATCTAGGTCTTATTTCACATGTTAGGAACTCACCTGGTTGTCTAGGTCTTAATTGACTAGTTAGGAACTCACCTGGTTATCTAGGTCTTATTTGACTAGTTAGGAACTCACCTGGTTGTCTAGGTCTTATTTCACATGTTAGGAACTCACCTGGTTATCTAGGTCTTAATTGACTAGTTAGGAACTCACCTGGTTATCTAGGTCTTAATTGACTAGTTAGGAACTCACCTGGTTATCTAGGTCTTATTTCACATGTTAGGAACTCACCTGGTTGTCTAGGTCTTAATTGACTAGTTAGGAACTCACCTGGTTATCTAGGTCTTATTTCACATGTTAGGAACTCACCTGGTTGTCTAGGTCTTAATTGATCAATTTCAAATGTTATCTAGTCTTATGCACAGGAACTGAAATCTTTACTTTACGAGGAACCCCTAACCGATCAGTGCTTATTTTTTTAAATGGTGTGGAGAGGGATGTCAATGTGGATAGTCTGGTCTAGTCTCCATTTGACTAGTTAGAACTCACCTGGTTGTCTAGGTCTTATCAATGTGGATAGTCTGGGTATGCCATTTGACTAGTTAGACACCTGGTTATCAAAGATCAATGTGGATAGTCTGGGTTGCCATTTGACTAGAGAACTCACCTGGTTGGGGGATCAATGTGGATCTGGGTTGCCATTTGACTCAGAGAGAAGGGGAGGGGGATCAATGTGGATAGTCTGGGTTGCAATCTTGACTAGAGAGACTCAGGGTTAGGTCTTATTTCATGTGGAAGTCAGCTGGTTTGCCATTTGACAGAGAACTACATGGTTGTCTAGGTCTTAATTGGATAGTTGGGTTGCCATTTGATTTCTACATGTTAGACTCACCTGGTTGTTGATAGGGGGATCAATGTGTTATAGTCTGCGCAGTTCTTTTGACTAACCGACAGTGCAGTACTTTTTAAATGGGGGAGGGGGATCAATGTGGATAGTCTGGGTAGCCATTTGACTAGAGAGACTAGGGGAGGGGGATCAATGGAATTTGACTAGATGTTCAGGAGTGAATGTTGACCTTTCTAAAGGTCTTACTCACATCAGCTGCGAAGAGCGTGATCACACAGTCTTCCAGTATAGCTGGTGCTCGCATGCATGTTTCAGTGTTATTTACCTCGAAGCGAGCATAGAAGTAGTTTAGCTCGTCCGGTAGGCTTGTGTCACTGGGCAGCTCTCGGCTGTGCTTCCCTTTGTAAGTCTGTCATGGTTTGCAGGCCCTGCAGGATTTCTTATAAGCTTCCGGGTTAGAGTCCCACTCCTTGAAAGCGGCAGCTCAACCCTTTAGCTCAGTGCGGATGTTGCCTGTAATTCTTGGTTTCTGGTTGGTTGTAAGTACTGTCACTGTGGGGTCAACGTCATCGATGCACTTATTGATGAAGCCAATGATGAAGCCAATTGCATATTTAACATGTTGATAGAAATGAGGTAAAACTGATTTAAGTTTCCCTTCATTAAAGTCCCAGGCCACTAGGAGCACCGCCTCTTGGTGAGCAATTTCTTGTTTGCTTATGGCGGAATACAGCTCAATCAATGCTTTCTTGGTGCCAGCCTCTGACTGTGGTGCTATGTAAACAGCTACAAAGAATATAGACGAAAACTCTCTCGGTAGGTAATGTGGTCTGCAGCTTATCATGAGAAACTCTACCTCGGGTGAGCAATGGCTCGAGACGTCCTTAGATATCGTGCACCAGCTGTTGTTAACAAAAATACATAGTCCGCCGCCCCTTGTTTTACCAGACGCCGCTGTTCTATCCTGCCGGTACATCGTATAACCAGCCAGCTGTATGTTGATATGGCCGTCTTTCAGCCGCGACTCCGTGAAGCATAAGATGTTACAGTTTTTAATTTCCCATTGGTAGTTTAATCTTCCCAATAACTCGTCCATTTTATTGGCCAAATATTGCATGTTTGCAAGCAGAATTGAGGGGAGTGGGGGTTTATTCGATCGCCTCCTACTCCTCAGAGGGCAGCCCGCCCTCCGGCCGCTCTCCGCCTCCTCTTCATGTGGGTCGGGGCCAGTTACCGAGGGAGCCGTATATCCTCCGCCTCGTCAGAGTCGTGAAAGAAGAAAAAGGATTCTGTTAGTCCATGGTGAGTAAATCACAGTTCTGATGTCTAGAGGTTATTTTCGGTCATAAGAGACGGTAGCGGCAACATTATGTCAAACATAAGTTACAAACAACGCAGATAAACAAACGAAAAAAACTATCGGTTTGGGGCACGTAAAACATCTGCCGGCGCCATTTTTGGAAAAGAGAAAAAGTGAAAACCCATAGACACTGGGTATAACAGCCCTGCACTAGTGACAGACGTTAACCAGTAGCTGGTCAGAGCCCTGCACTAGTGACAGACGTTAACCAGTAGCTGGTCAGAAATGTGTTTCTGGCTGCTGAGATTAGCTGACCCAGACTGGGAGAGGAATTCACTCCTAGTCTCTTAATAACTCAGCAGGGTTCATGTTGGGAGAGGAATTCCCTCCTAGCCTCTTAATAACTCAGCAGGGTTCATGTTGGGAGAGGAATTCCCTCCTAGCCTCTTAATAACTCAGCAGGGTTCATGTTGGGAGAGGAATTCCCTCCTAGCCTCTTAATAACTCAGCAGGGTTCATGTTGGGAGAGGAATTCCCTCCTAGCCTCTTAATAACTCAGCAGGGTTCATGTTGGGAGAGGAATTCCCTCCTAGCCTCTTAATAACTCAGCAGGGTTCATGTTGGGAGAGGCATTCCCTCCTAGCCTCTTAATAACTCAGCAGGGTTCATGTTGGGAGAGGAATTCCCTCCTAGCCTCTTAATAACTCAGCAGGGTTCATGTTGGGAGAGGATTTCCCTCCTGGCCTCTTAATAACTCAGCAGGGTTCATGTTGGTAGAGGAATTCCCTCCTAGCCTCTTAATAACTCAGCAGGGTTCATGTTGGGAGAGGAATTCCCTCCTAGCCTCTTAATAACTCAGCAGGGTTCATGTTGGGAGAGGAATTCCCTCCTAGCCTCTTAATAACTCAGCAGGGTTCATGTTGGGAGAGGATTTCCCTCCTGGCCTCTTAATAACTCAGCAGGGTTCATGTTGGTAGAGGAATTCCCTCCTAGCCTCTTAATAACTCAGCAGGGTTCATGTTGGGAGAGGAATTCCCTCCTAGCCTCTTAATAACTCAGCAGGGTTCATGTTGGGAGAGGAATTCCCTCCTAGCCTCTTAATAACTCAGCAGGGTTCATGTTGGGAGAGGAATTCCCTCCTAGCCTCTTAATAACTCAGCAGGGTTCATGTTGGGAGAGGAATTCCCTCCTAGCCTCTTAATAACTCAGCAGGGTTCATGTTGGGAGAGGAATTCCCTCCTAGCCTCTTAATAACTCAGCAGGGTTCATGTTGGGAGAGGAATTCCCTCCTAGCCTCTTAATAACTCAGCAGGGTTCATGTTGGGAGAGGAATTCCCTCCTAGCCTCTTAATAACTCAGCAGGGTTCATGTTGGGAGAGGAATTCCCTCCTAGCCTCTTAATAACTCAGCAGGGTTCATGTTGGGAGAGGAATTCCCTCCTAGCCTCTTAATAACTCAGCAGGGTTCATGTTGGGAGAGGAATTCCCTCCTAGCCTCTTAATAACTCAGCAGGGTTCATGTTAGTTGCACTATGTCCATGTTTCTGTTTACTGGTTTGGGGGGATTGAACACACTGACACAATCCTTCTCACAGTTAGAATACCTCCCAAATGGAACCCTATTCCCTATATAGTGCACTACTTTAGACCAGAGCCCTATGGAACCCTATTCCCTATATAGTGCACTACTTTAGACCAGAGCCCTATGGCACCCTATTCCCTATATATAGTGCACTACTTTAGACCAGAGCCCTATGGCACCCTATTCCCTATATATAGTGCACTACTTTAGACCACGACCCATTATTTTAGGGTGCCATAGGGATGCAGTTCCAGTTCTTCTCACACGGGGCCCTCCTCACAAAGAGCCCTTCTCACAAAGAGCCCTTCTCACACGGAGCCCTTCTCACACGGGGCCCTTCTCACACTGAGCCCTTCTCACACGGGGCCCTTCTCACACGGAGCCCTCCTCACACTGAGCCCTTCTCACACGGGGCCCTTCTCACACAGGGCCCTTCTCACACGGGGCCCTTCTCACACGGGGCCCTTCTCACACGGGGCCCTTCTCACACGTAGTCCTTCTCACACGGGGCCCTTCTCACACGGGGCCCTTCTCACACGGGGCCCTTCTCACACGGGGCCCTTCTCACACGGGGCCCTTCTCACACTGAGCCCTTCTCACACGGGGCCCTTCTCACACGGAGCCCTTCTCACACAGAGCCCTTCTCACACTGAGCCCTTCTCACACGGGGCCCTTCTCACATTGAGCCCTTCTCTCACGGGGTCCTTCTCACATTGAGCCCTTCTCTCACGGGGCCCTTCTCACACTGAGCCCTTCTCACACGAGCCCTTCTCACATTGAGCCCTTCTCACATTGAGCCCTTCTCACATTGAGCCCTTCTCACACTGAGCCCTTCTCACACTGAGCCCTTCTCACACGGGGCCCTTCTCACATTGAGCCCTTCTCACACGGGGCCCTTCTCACACTGAGCCCTTCTCACACGGGGCCCTTCTCACATTGAGCCCTTCTCACATTGAGCCCTTCTCACACGGGACCCTTCTCACATTGAGCCCTTCTCACTTTGGTCATTCCTGATTTAGGAGATTCCTATCATTCTTTCTGACCACTAGTGACTGGTTAGAGATTACCTAGAACAGGGTTAGTCAAGAAAATCTATCTCAGTTTATGGTGTCATTTTGTGTCTGGATAGAGATTACCCAGGATAGGGTAAATCTGGTAATCTATCTCAGTTTATGGTGTCATTTAGGTTCTTAGAGAGGTCAGACCCAGGTCAGATCAGGTAGTGTGTGTGTCCCTCACCCAGTGTAGCCTGTGTGTGTGTGTCTCCTCACCCAGTGTAGCCTGTGTGTGTGCTGTCTCCTCACCCAGTGTAGCCTGTGTGTGTGTGTGTGTGTCTCCTCACCCAGTGTAGCCTGTGTGTGTGTGTGTGTCTCCTCACCCAGTGTAGCCTGTGTGTGTGTGTGTCTCCTCACCCAGTGTAGCCTGTGTGTGTGTCTCCTCACCCAGTGTAGCCTGTGTGTGTGTGTGTGTCTCCCTCACCCAGTGTAGCCTGTGTGTGTCTGTCTCCTCACCCAGTGTAGCCTGTGTGTGTCTGTCTCCTCACCCAGTGTAGCCTGTGTGTGTCTGTCTCCTCACCCAGTGTAGCCTGTGTGTGTGTGTGTGTCTCCTCACCCAGTGTAGCCTGTGTGTGTGTGTCTCCTCACCCAGTGTAGCCTGTGTGTGTGTGTGTCTCCTCACCCAGTGTAGCCTGTGTGTGTGTGTGTCTCCTCACCCAGTGTAGCCTGTGTGTGTGTGTGTCCTCACCCAGTGTAGCCTGTGTGTGTGTCTCCTCACCCAGTGTAGCCTGTGTGTGTGTGTGTCCTCACCCAGTGTAGCCTGTGTGTGTGTGTCTCCTCACCCAGTGTAGCCTGTGTGTGTGTGTGTCTCCTCACCCAGTGTAGCCTGTGTGTGTGTGTGTCTCCTCACCCAGTGTAGCCTGTGTGTGTGTGTCCTCACCCAGTGTAGCCTGTGTGTGTGTGTGTGTGTCACCCAGTGTAGCCTGTGTGTGCTCTGTGTAGCCTGTGTGTGTGTGTGTCTCCTCACCCAGTGTAGCCTGTGTGTGTGTGTGTCTCCTCACCCAGTGTAGCCTGTGTGTGTGTGTGTCTCCTCACCCAGTGTAGCCTGTGTGTGTGTGTGTCTCCTCACCCAGTGTAGCCTGTGTGTGTGTGTCTCCTCACCCAGTGTAGCCTGTGTGTGTGTGTCTCCTCACCCAGTGTAGCCTGTGTGTGTGTGTGTGTGTGTGTGTGTCTCCTCACCCAGTGTAGCCTGTGTGTGTGTGTGTCTCCTCACCCAGTGTAGCCTGTGTGTGTGTCTCCTCACCCAGTGTAGCCTGTGTGTGTGTGTGTGTGTGTGTCCTCACCCAGTGTAGCCTGTGTGTGTGTCTCCTCACCCAGTGTAGCCTGTGTGTGTGTGTGTCTCCTCACCCAGTGTAGCCTGTGTGTGTGTGTGTCCTCACCCAGTGTAGCCTGTGTGTGTGTCTCCTCACCCAGTGTAGCCTGTGTGTGTCTCCTCACCCAGTGTAGCCTGTGTGTGTGTCTCCTCACCCAGTGTAGCCTGTGTGTGTGTGTGTCTCCTCACCCAGTGTAGCCTGTGTGTGTGTGTGTGTCTCCTCACCCAGTGTAGCTAGCACCCCGCAGGCGGCCCAGACACACAGACAAGGTCCTACAGCTCCCGTTTCCAGCAGCACTGCCTTAGGGGAGATGAAGATGCCGGAGCCGATCATGGTTCCTACGATCAGACAGATCCCACTCAAAAGGCCCACCTGCAGAGAGAGACAGGAAGTGGTTATGACAACTTCCTGTGAGGGTGATACAGGCGGTAGAACCAGCGATTAAACCCCCGTCTCCTGTTGGGAGGCTTTGTGTTTGTGAATGTTTTACCACTCAACCACGTGTCTTAATGTGAATGTTTTACCACTCAACCACGTGTCTTAATGTGAATGTTTTACCACTCAACCACGTGTCTTAATGTGAATGTTTTACCACTCAACCACGTGTCTTAATGTGAATGTTTTACCACTCAACCACGTGTCTTAATGTGAATGTTTTACCACTCAACCACGTGTCTTAATGTGAATGTTTTACCACTCAACCACGTGTCTTAATGTGAATGTTGTACCACTCAACCACGTGTCTTAATGTGAATGTGAATGTTTTACCACTCAACCACGTGTCTTAATGTGAATGTTTTACCACTCAACCACGTGTCTTAATGTGAATGTTTTACCACTCAACCACGTGTCTTAATGTGAATGTTTTACCACTCAACCACGTGTCTTAATGTGAATGTTTTACCACTCAACCACGTGTCTTAATGTGAATGTTTTACCACTCAACCACGTGTCTTAATGTGAATGTTTTACCACTCAACCACGTGTCTTAATGTGAATGTTTTACCACTCAACCACGTGTCTTAATGTATATGTGAATGTTTTACCACTCAACCACGTGTCTTAATGTGAATGTTTTACCACTCAACCACGTGTCTTAATGTGAATGTTTTACCACTCAACCACGTGTCTTAATGTGAATGTTTTACCACTCAACCACGTGTCTTAATGTGAATGTTTTACCACTCAACCACGTGTCTTAATGTGAATGTTTTACCACTCAACCACGTGTCTTAATGTGAATGTTTTACCACTCAACCACGTGTCTTAATGTGTATGTGAATGTTTTACCACTCAACCACGTGTCTTAATGTGAATGTGAATGTTTTACCACTCAACCACGTGTCTTAATGTGAATGTTTTACCACTCAACCACGTGTCTTAATGTGAATGTTTTACCACTCAACCACGTGTCTTAATGTGAATGTTTTACCACTCAACCACGTGTCTTAATGTGAATGTTTTACCACTCAACCACGTGTCTTAATGTGTATGTTTTACCACTCAACCACGTGTCTTAATGTGAATGTTTTACCACTCAACCACGTGTCTTAATGTGAATGTTTTACCACTCAACCACGTGTCTTAATGTGAATGTTTTACCACTCAACCACGTGTCTTAATGTGAATGTTTTACCACTCAACCACGTGTCTTAATGTGAATGTTTTACCACTCAACCACGTGTCTTAATGTAATGTGAATGTTTTACCACTCAACCACGTGTCTTAATGTGATATGTGAATGTTTTACCACTCAACCACGTGTCTTAATGTGAATGTTTTACCACTCAACCACGTGTCTTAATGTGAATGTTTTACCACTCAACCACGTGTCTTAATGTATATGTGAATGTTTTACCACTCAACCACGTGTCTTAATGTGAATGTTTTACCACTCAACCACGTGTCTTAATGTGAATGTTTTACCACTCAACCACGTGTCTTAATGTGAATGTTTTACCACTCAACCACGTGTCTTAATGTGAAGTTTTAGCCACTGGTTACGAGCTGGTTAGAGCTAAGTAACCGGAAGGTTGAGAGTTCAAACCCCGTGTGGACAAGGTACAAATCTGTTTCTGCCCTGAACAGGCAGTTAACACACTGTTCCCAGGCTGTCATTGAAAATAAGAATGTGTTCTTAACTGACTTGCCTGGTTAAATAAAGGTAAAATTTAATGTGTATGTGAATGTTTTACCACTCAACCACGTGTCTTAATGTGTTTTAATGTTTTACCACTCAACCACGTGTCTTAATGTGAATGTTTTACCACTCAACCACGTGTCTTAATGTGAATGTTTTACCACTCAACCACGTGTCTTAATGTGAATGTTTTACCACTCAACCACGTGTCTTAATGTGAATGTTTTACCACTCAACCACGTGTCTTAATGTGAATGTTTGTTTTACCACTCAACCACGTGTCTTAATGTGAATGTTTTACCACTCAACCACGTGTCTTAATGTGAATGTTTTACCACTCAACCACGTGTCTTAATGTGAATGTTTTACCACTCAACCACGTGTCTTAATGTGAATGTTTTACCACTCAACCACGTGTCTTAATGTGTATGTGAATGTTTTACCACTCAACCACGTGTCTTAATGTGAATGTTTTACCACTCAACCACGTGTCTTAATGTGAATGTTTTACCACTCAACCACGTGTCTTAATGTGAATATGTGTCTTAATGTTTTTTACCACTCAACCACGTGTCTTAATGTGAATGTTTTACCACTCAACCACGTGTCTTAATGTGAATGTTTTACCACTCAACCACGTGTCTTAATGTGAATGTTTTACCACTCAACCACGTGTCTTAATGTGAATGTTTTACCACTCAACCACGTGTCTTAATGTGAATGTTTTACCACTCAACCACGTGTCTTAATGTGAATGTTTTACCACTCAACCACGTGTCTTAATGTGAATGTTTTACCAAACCACGTGTCTTAATGTGAATGTTTTACCACTCAACCACGTGTCTTAATGTGAATGTTTTACCACTCAACCACGTGTCTTAATGTGAATGTTTTATGTGAATGTTTTACCACTCAACCACGTGTCTTAATGTGAATGTTTTACCACTCAACCACGTGTCTTAATGTGAATGTTTTACCACTCAACCACGTGTCTTAATGTGAATGTTTTACCACTCAACCACGTGTCTTAATGTGAATGTTTTACCACTCAACCACGTGTCTTAATGTGAATGTTTTACCACTCAACCACGTGTCTTAATGTATATGTGAATGTTTTACCACTCAACCACGTGTCTTAATGTGAATGTTTTACCACTCAACCACGTGTCTTAATGTGAATGTGAATGTTTTACCACTCAACCACGTGTCTTAATGTGAATGTTTTACCACTCAACCACGTGTCTTAATGTGAATGTTTTACCACTCAACCACGTGTCTTAATGTGAATGTTTTACCACTCAACCACGTGTCTTAATGTGAATGTTTTACCACTCAACCACGTGTCTTAATGTGAATGTTTTACCACTCAACCACGTGTCTTAATGTGAATGTTTTACCACTCAACCACGTGTCTTAATGTGAATGTTTTACCACTCAACCACGTGTCTTAATGTGAATGTTTTACCACTCAACCACGTGTCTTAATGTGAATGTTTTACCACTCAACCACGTGTCTTAATGTGAATGTTTTACCACTCAACCACGTGTCTTAATGTGTATGTGAATGTTTTACCACTCAACCACGTGTCTTAATGTGAATGTGAATGTTTTACCACTCAACCACGTGTCTTAATGTGAATGTTTTACCACTCAACCACGTGTCTTAATGTGAATGTGAATGTTTTACCACTCAACCACGTGTCTTAATGTGAATGTTTTACCACTCAACCACGTGTCTTAATGTGAATGTTTTACCACTCAACCACGTGTCTTACAGTAGTGTGTATGTTTTACCACTGTGTATGTTTTACCACTCAACCACGTGTCTTAATGTGAATGTTTTACCACTCAACCACGTGTCTTAATGTGAATGTTTTACCACTCAACCACGTGTCTTAATGTGAATGTTGTACCACTCAACCACGTGTCTTAATGTGAATGTTTTACCACTCAACCACGTGCCTTAATGTATATGTGAATGTTTTACCACTCAACCACGTGTCTTAATGTGAATGTTTTACCACTCAACCACGTGTCTTAATGTGAATGTTTTACCACTCAACCACGCTGGGGCGGCAGCGTAGCCTAGTGGTTAGAGCTAGTAACTAGTAACCGGAAGGTTGAGAGTTCAAACCCCGAGTGGACAAGGTACAAATCTGTCGTTCTGCCCCTGAACAGGCAGTTAACCCACTGTTCCCAGGCTGTCATTGAAAATAAGAATGTGTTCTTAACTGACTTGCCTGGTTAAATAAAGGTAAAATTCTAATGTATAATGTGAATGTTTTACCACTCAACACGTGTCTTAATGTGTATGTGAATGTTTTACCACTCAACCACGTGTCTTAATGTGAATGTTTTACCACTCAACCACGTGTCTTAATGTGAATGTTTTACCACTCAACCACGTGTCTTAATGTGAATGTTTTACCACTCAACCACGTGTCTTAATGTGTACATTTTGTTTTGTATTACCCCTGTATACGTTAAGTTTATGCAGTCGTCTGTTTATTTCCATTATTGCATTTTGTGTTATTGTTCAATATATATATATATTATTTTTATGTAATAAAATATGTCCTGTGTCAACACTCAATCAATGACTGACTGGCCCATGATAGTGTTTATAAATACAGTGTAGTGTGAGTTAGTGAGTAGTTAACTCAGTGAGTCCCACTGTCAGGCCGGCGTGATTTACAGAATCTATAGAGTCAGAATGACGCTCACAAAGCGACAAAAAAAGGACAAAATGTGACATATAACTGGAAAATTCCTCAATAAACTACAGAATGAAGCAATAGTTCTACTGAGAGGTACCGACCCTGGGTTCCTGAGAGCCTCCCGGTGTAAACTACAGACTGAAGCAGTAGTTCTACTGAGCGGTACGGACCCTTAAACAGCTTCCTAACATTCCTCAGTCAGTCAGCTACTGTTGTCAGAGTCACTCAGTAACCCTGTACACTGTAACAGGACTATACATTTACAGCTACCATACAAAGGCCTTGTACACAAGCCAGGAGGATTGATGTTGGTCACTCGAGTAGCTTATGTACTTGTAGCAAGCGAGAACACGAATGGAACCAGAATGCAATATCATACTTGGTCAGTTATCACATGAGTGGAACCAGAATGCAATATCATACTTGGTCAGTTATCACATGAGTGGAACCAGAATGCAATGTCATACTTGGTCAGTTATCACATGAGTGGAACCAGAATGCAATGTCATACTTGGTCAGTTATCACACGAGTGGAACCAGAATGCAGGTCATACTTGGTCAGTTATCACACGAGTGGAACCAGAATACAATGTCATACTTGGTCAGTTATCACACGAATGGAACCAGAATGCAATGTCATACTTGGTCAGTTATCACATGAATGGAACCAGAATGCAATGTCATACTTGGTCAGTTATCACATGAATGGAACCAGAATGCAATGTCATACTTGGTCAGTTATCACATGAGAGGAACCAGAATGCAATGTCATACTTGGTCAGTTATCACAAAGATGACAATTGGGATTCATGGAAAAGGTCCAGAATGCTGGTTTAGTATGTCATATCTAGTCTGGTTTAGTATTATCTGATGTGGTAAAGGTCCCTGATTGATCTAGTCTGGTTTAGTATTATCAGTCTGGTTTAGTATCATCTGATGTGGTAAAGGTCCCAGATTGATCTAGTCTGGTTTAGTATCCTGAGTGATTGAATCTGGTTTAGTATCATATCTTGTGGTAAAGGTCCCAGATTGATCTAGTCTGAGTATTATCTGATGTGGTAAAGGTCCCAGATTGATCTAGTCTGGTTTAGTATTATCTGATGTGGTAAAGGTCCCAGATTGATCTAGTCTGGTTTAGTATTATCTGATGTGGTAAAGGTCCCAGATTGATCTAGTCTGGTTTAGTATTATCTGATGTGGTAAAGGTCCCAGATTGATCTAGTCTGGTTTAGTATTATCTGATGTGGTAAAGGTCCCAGATTGATCTAGTCTGGTTTAGTATTATCTGATGTGGTAAAGGTCCCAGATTGATCTAGTCTGGTTTAGTATTATCTGATGTGGTAAAGGTCCCAGATTGATCTAGATTGATCTGATGTGGTAAAGGTCCCAGATTGATCTAGTCTGGTTTAGTATTATCTGATGTGGTAAAGGTCCCAGATTGATCTAGTCTGGTTTAGTATTATCTGATGTGGTAAAGGTCCCAGATTGATCTAGTCTGGTTTAGTATTATCTGATGTGGTAAAGGTCCCAGATTGATCTAGTCTGGTTTAGTATTATCTGATGTGGTAAAGGTCCCAGATTGATCTAGTCTGGTTTAGTATTATCTGATGTGGTAAAGGTCCCAGATTGATCTAGTCTGGTTTAGTATTATCTGATGTGGTAAAGGTCCCAGATTGATCTAGTCTGGTTTAGTATTATCTGATGTGGTAAAGGTCCCAGATTGATCTAGTCTGGTTTAGTATTATCTGATGTGGTAAAGGTCCCAGATTGATCTAGTCTGGTTTAGTATTATCTGATGTGGTAAAGGTCCCAGATTGATCTAGTCTGGTTTAGTATTATCTGATGTGGTAAAGGTCCCAGATTGATCTAGTCTGGTTTAGTATCATCTGATGTGGTAAAGGTCCCAGATTGATCTAGTCTGGTTTAGTATTATCTGATGTGGTAAAGGTCCCAGATTGATCTAGTCTGGTTTAGTATTATCTGATGTGGTAAAGGTCCCAGATTGATCTAGTCTGGTTTAGTATTATCTGATGTGGTAAAGGTCCCAGATTGATCTAGTCTGGTTTAGTATTATCTGATGTGGTAAAGGTCCCAGATTGATCTAGTCTGGTTTAGTATTATCTGATGTGGTAAAGGTCCCAGATTGATCTAGTCTGGTTTAGTATTATCTGATGTGGTAAAGGTCCCAGATTGATCTAGTCTGGTTTAGTATTATCTGATGTGGTAAAGGTCCCAGATTGATCTAGTCTGGTTTAGTATTATCTGATGTGGTAAAGGTCCCAGATTGATCTAGTCTGGTTTAGTATTATCTGATGTGGTAAAGGTCCCAGATTGATCTAGTCTGGTTTAGTATTATCTGATGTGGTAAAGGTCCCAGATTGATCTAGTCTGGTTTAGTATTATCTGATGTGGTAAAGGTCCCAGATTGATCTAGTCTGGTTTAGTATTATCTGATGTGGTAAAGGTCCCAGATTGATCTAGTCTGGTTTAGTATTATCTGATGTGGTAAAGGTCCCAGATTGATCTAGTCTGGTTTAGTATTATCTGATGTGGTAAAGGTCCCAGATTGATCTAGTCTGGTTTAGTATTATCTGATGTGGTAAAGGTCCCAGATTGATCTAGTCTGGTTTAGTATTATCTGATGTGGTAAAGGTCCCAGATTGATCTAGTCTGGTTTAGTATTATCTGATGTGGTAAAGGTCCCAGATTGATCTAGTCTGGTTTAGTATTATCTGATGTGGTAAAGGTCCCAGATTGATCTAGTCTGGTTTAGTATTATCTGATGTGGTAAAGGTCCCAGATTGATCTAGTCTGGTTTAGTATTATCTGATGTGGTAAAGGTCCCAGATTGATCTAGTCTGGTTTAGTATTATCTGATGTGGTAAAGGTCCCAGATTGATCTAGTCTGGTTTAGTATTATCTGATGTGGTAAAGGTCCCAGATTGATCTAGTCTGGTTTAGTATTATCTGATGTGGTAAAGGTCCCAGATTGATCTAGTCTGGTTTAGTATTATCTGATGTGGTAAAGGTCCCAGATTGATCTAGTCTGGTTTAGTATTATCTGATGTGGTAAAGGTCCCAGATTGATCTAGTCTGGTTTCTGAGTATCCCAGATTGATCTGATGATGGTAAAGGTCCCAGATTGATCTAGTCTGGTTTAGTATTATCTGATGTGGTAAAGGTCCCAGATTGATCTAGTCTGGTTTAGTATTATCTGATGTGGTAAAGGTCCCAGATTGATCTAGTCTGGTTTAGTATTATCTGATGTGGTAAAGGTCCCAGATTGGTCTGGTTTAATCTGATGTCCCAGATTGATCTAGTCTGGTTTAGTATTATCTGATGTGGTAAAGGTCCCAGATTGATCTAGTCTGGTTTAGTATTATCTGATGTGGTCCCAATTGAGGTCCCCCAGATTGATCTAGTCTGGTTTAGTATTATCTGATGTGGTAAAGGTCCCAGATTGATCTAGTCTGGTTTAGTATTATCTGATGTGGTAAAGGTCCCAGATTGATCTAGTCTGGTTTAGTATTATCTGATGTGGTAAAGGTCCCAGATTGATCTAGTCTGGTTTAGTATTATCTGATGTGGTAAAGGTCCCAGATTGATCTAGTCTGGTTTAGTATTATCTGATGTGGTAAAGGTCCCAGATTGATCTAGTCTGGTTTAGTATTATCTGATGTGGTAAAGGTCCCAGATTGATCTAGTCTGGTTTAGTATTATCTGATGTGGTAAAGGTCCCAGATTGATCTAGTCTGGTTTAGTATTATCTGATGGTCCCAGATTGATCTAGTCTGGTTTAGTATTATCTGATGTGGTAAAGGTCCCAGATTGATCTAGTCTGGTTTAGTATTATCTGATGTGGTAAAGGTCCCAGATTGATCTAGTCTGGTTTAGTATTATCTGATGTGGTAAAGGTCCCAGATTGATCTAGTCTGGTTTAGTATTATCTGATGTGGTAAAGGTCCCAGATTGATCTAGTCTGGTTTAGTATTATCTGATGTGGTAAAGGTCCCAGATTGATCTAGTCTGGTTTAGTATTATCTGATGTGGTAAAGGTCCCAGATTGATCTAGTCTGGTTTAGTATTATCTGATGTGGTAAAGGTCCCAGATTGATCTAGTCTGGTTTAGTATTATCTGATGTGGTAAAGGTCCCAGATTGATCTAGTCTGGTTTAGTATTATCTGATGTGGTAAAGGTCCCAGATTGATCTAGTCTGGTTTAGTATTATCTGATGTGGTAAAGGTCCCAGATTGATCTAGTCTGGTTTAGTATTATCTGATGTGGTAAAGGTCCCTGAGATTGATCTAGTCTGGTTTAGTATTATCTGATGTGGTAAAGGTCCCAGATTGATCTAGTCTGGTTTAGTATTATCTGATGTGGTAAAGGTCCCAGATTGATCTAGTCTGGTTTAGTATTATCTGATGTGGTAAAGGTCCCAGATTGATCTAGTCTGGTTTAGTATTATCTGATGTGGTAAAGGTCCTGGTTTAGTATTATCTGAGATTGATCTAGTCTGGTTTAGTATTATCTGATGTGGTAAAGGTCCCAGATTGATCTAGTCTGGTTTAGTATTATCTGATGTGGTAAAGGTCCCAGATTGATCTAGTCTGGTTTAGTATTATCTGATGTGGTAAAGGTCCCAGATTGATCTAGTCTGGTTTAGTATTATCTGATGTGGTAAAGGTCCCAGATTGATCTAGTCTGGTTTAGTATTATCTGATGTGGTAAAGGTCCCAGATTGATCTAGTCTGGTTTAGTATTATCTGATGTGGTAAAGGTCCCAGATTGATCTAGTCTGGTTTAGTATTATCTGATGTGGTAAAGGTCCCAGATTGATCTAGTCTGGTTTAGTATTATCTGATGTGGTAAAGGTCCCAGATTGATCTAGTCTGGTTTAGTATTATCTGATGTGGTAAAGGTCCCAGATTGATCTAGTCTGGTTTAGTAGTATCTGATGTGGTAAAGGTCCCAGATTGGTCTAGTCTGGTTTAGTATTATCTGATGTGGTAAAGGTCCCAGATTGATCTAGTCTGGTTTAGTATTATCTGATGTGGTAAAGGTCCCAGATTGATCTAGTCTGGTTTAGTATTATCTGATGTGGTAAAGGTCCCAGATTGATCTAGTCTGGTTTAGTATTATCTGATGTGGTAAAGGTCCCAGATTGATCTAGTCTGGTTTAGTATCTGATCTGATGTCTGGTTTAATTATCTGAGGTCCCAGATTGATCTAGTCTGGTTTAGTATTATCTGATGTGGTAAAGGTCCCAGATTGATCTAGTCTGGTTTAGTATTATCTGATGTGGTAAAGGTCCCAGATTGATCTAGTCTGGTTTAGTATTATCTGATGTGGTAAAGGTCCCAGATTGATCTAGTCTGGTTTAGTATTATCTGATGTGGTAAAGGTCCCAGATTGATCTAGTCTGGTTTAGTATTATCTGATGTGGTAAAGGTCCCAGATTGATCTAGTCTGGTTTAGTATTATCTGATGTGGTAAATCTGGTCCCAGATTGATCTAGTCTGGTTTAGTATTATCTGATGTGGTAAAGGTCCCAGATTGATCTAGTCTGGATTTAAAGTCCCATTGATCTATCTGGTTTATGTGTGTAAAGGTCCCAGATTGATCTAGTCTGGTTTAGTATTATCTGATGTGGTAAAGGTCCCAGATTGATCTAGTCTGGTTTAGTATTATCTGATGTGGTAAAGGTCCCAGATTGATCTAGTCTGGTTTAGTATTATCTGATGTGGTAAAGGTCCCAGATTGATCTAGTCTGGTTTATTATCTGATGTGGTAAAGGTCCCAGATTGATCTAGTCTGGTTTAGTATTATCTGATGTGGTAAAGGTCCCAGATTGATCTAGTCTGGTTTAGTATCATCTGATGTGGTAAAGGTCCCAGATTGATCTAGTCTGGTTTAGTATTATCTGATGTGGTAAAGGTCCCAGATTGATCTAGTCTGGTTTAGTATTATCTGATGTGGTAAAGGTCCCAGATTGATCTAGTCTGGTTTAGTATCTGATCTGATGTCTGGTTTAGTAATCTGATGGTCCCAGATTGATCTAGTCTGGTTTAGTATTATCCCAGATGATCTAGTCTGGTTTAATCATCTGATGTCCCATCTGATGTGGTAAAGATTGTCTGGTTTAGTATTATCTGATGTGGTAAAGGTCCCAGATCTAGTCTGGTTTAGTATTATCTGATGTGGTAAAGGTCCCAGATTGATCTAGTCTGGTTTAGTATTATCTGATGTGGTAAAGGTCCCAGATTGATCTAGTCTGGTTTAGTATTATCTGATGTGGTAAAGGTCCCAGATTGATCTAGTCTGGTTTAGTATTATCTGATGTGGTAAAGGTCCCAGATTGATCTAGTCTGGTTTAGTATTATCTGATGTGGTAAAGGTCCCAGATTGATCTAGTCTGGTTTAGTATTATCTGATGTGGTAAAGGTCCCAGATTGATCTAGTCTGGTTTAGTATTATCTGATGTGGTAAAGGTCCCAGATTGATCTAGTCTGGTTTATTATCTGATGTGGTAAAGGTCCCATGATCTAGTCTGGTTTAGTATTATCTGATGTCCCAGATTGATCTAGTCTGGTTTAGTATTATCTGATGTGGTAAAGGTCCCAGATTGATCTAGTCTGGTTTAGTATTATGTGGTAAAGGTCCCAGATTGATCTAGTCTGGTTTAGTATTATCTGATGTGGTAAAGATGTGGTAAATCTGGTCCCAGATTGATCTAGTCTGGTTTAGTATTATCTGATGTGGTAAAGGTCCCAGATTGATCTAGTCTGGTTTAGTATTATCTGATGTGGTAAAGGTCCCAGATTGATCTAGTCTGGTTTAGTATCTATCTGATGTGGTAAAGGTCCCAGATTGATCTAGTCTGGTTTAGTATTATCTGATGTGGTAAAGGTCCCAGATTGATCTAGTCTGGTTTAGTATTATCTGATGTGGTAAAGGTCCCAGATTGATCTAGTCTGGTTTAGTATTATCTGATGTGGTAAAGGTCCCAGATTGATCTAGTCTGGTTTAGTATTATCTGATGTGGTAAAGGTCCCAGATTGATCTAGTCTGGTTTAGTATTATCTGATGTGGTAAAGGTCCCAGATTGATCTAGTCTGGTTTAGTATTATCTGATGTGGTAAAGGTCCCAGATTGATCTAGTCTGGTTTAGTATTATCTGATGTGGTAAAGGTCCCAGATTGATCTAGTCTGGTTTAGTATTATCTGATGTGGTAAAGGTCCCAGATTGATCTAGTCTGGTTTAGTATCATCTGATGTGGTAAAGGTCCCAGATTGATCTAGTCTGGTTTAGTTTCTGATGTGGTAAAGGTCCCAGATTGATCTGTCTGGTTTAGTATTATCTGATGGGTAAAGGTCCCAGATTGATCTAGTCTGGTTTAGTATCATCTGATGTGGTAAAGGTCCCAGATTGATCTAGTCTGGTTTAGTATTATCTGATGTGGTAAAGGTCCCAGATTGATCTAGTCTGGTTTAGTATTATCTGATGTGGTAAAGGTCCCAGATTGATCTAGTCTGGTTTAGTATTATCTGATGTGGTAAAGGTCCCAGATTGATCTAGTCTGGTTTAGTATTATCTGATGTGGTAAAGGTCCCAGATTGATCTAGTCTGGTTTAGTATTATCTGATGTGGTAAAGGTCCCAGATTGATCTAGTCTGGTTTAGTATTATCTGATGTGGTAAAGGTCCCAGATTGATCTAGTCTGGTTTAGTATTATCTGATGTGGTAAAGGTCCCAGATTGATCTAGTCTGGTTTAGATTGATGTGGTAAAGGTCCCAGATTGATCTAGTCTGGTTTAGTATTATCTGATGTGGTAAAGGTCCCAGATTGATCTAGTCTGGTTTAGTATTATCTGATGTGGTAAAGGTCCCAGATTGATCTAGTCTGGTTTAGTATTATCTGATGTGGTAAAGGTCCCAGATTGATCTAGTCTGGTTTAGTATTATCTGATGTGGTAAAGGTCCCAGATTGATCTAGTCTGGTTTAGTATTATCTGATGTGGTAAAGGTCCCAGATTGATCTAGTCTGGTTTAGTATTATCTGATGTGGTAAAGGTCCCAGATTGATCTAGTCTGGTTTAGTATTATCTGATGTGGTAAAGGTCCCAGATTGATCTAGTCTGGTTTAGTATTATCTGATGTGGTAAAGGTCCCAGATTGATCTAGTCTGGTTTAGTATTATCTGATGTGGTAAAGGTCCCAGATTGATCTAGTCTGGTTTAGTATTATCTGATGTGGTAAAGGTCCCAGATTGATCTAGTCTGGTTTAGTATTATCTGATGTGGTAAAGGTCCCAGATTGATCTAGTCTGGTTTAGTATTATCTGATGTGGTAAATTGGTCCCAGATTGATCTAGTCTGGTTTAGTATTATCTGATGTGGTAAAGGTCCCTAGTCTGGTTTATTGATGTGGTAAAGGTCCCAGAGTCTGGTTTAGTATTATCTGATGTGGTAAAGGTCCCAGATTGATCTAGTCTGGTTTAGTATTATCTGATGTGGTAAAGGTCCCAGATTGATCTAGTCTGGTTTAGTATTATCTGATGTGGTAAAGGTCCCAGATTGATCTAGTCTGGTTTAGTATTATCTGATGTGGTAAAGGTCCCAGATTGATCTAGTCTGGTTTAGTATTATCTGATGTGGTAAAGGTCCCAGATTGATCTAGTCTGGTTTAGTATTATCTGATGTGGTAAAGGTCCCAGATTGATGTCTGGTTTAATTATCTGATGTCCCAGATTGATCTAGTCTGGTTTAGTATCTATCTGATGTGGTAAAGGTCCCAGATTGATCTAGTCTGGTTTAGTATTATCTGATGTGGTAAAGGTCCCAGATTGATCTAGTCTGGTTTAGTATCCCAGATATCTGATGTGGTAAAGGTCCCAGATTGATCTAGTCTGGTTTAGTATTATCTGATCTGATGTGGTAAAGGTCCCAGATTGATCTAGTCTGGTTTAGTCTGATGTAAAGGTCCCAGATTGATCTAGTCTGGTTTAGTATTATCTGATGTGGTAAAGGTCCCAGATTGATCTAGTCTGGTTTAGTATTATCTGATGTGGTAAAGGTCCCAGATTGATCTAGTCTGGTTTAGTATTATCTGATGTGGTAAAGGTCCCAGATTGAGATGTGGTAAAGGTCCCTAGTCTGGATCATCTGATCCCAGAGATCTAGTCTGGTTTAGTATTATCTGATGTGGTAAAGGTCCCAGATTGATCTAGTCTGGTTTAGTATTATCTGATGTGGTAAAGGTCCCAGATTGATCTAGTCTGGTTTAGTATTATCTGATGTGGTAAAGGTCCCAGATTGATCTAGTCTGGTTTAGTATTATCTGATGTGGTAAAGGTCCCAGATTGATCTAGTCTGGTTTAGTATTATCTGATGTGGTAAAGGTCCCAGATTGATCTAGTCTGGTTTAGTATTATCTGATGTGGTAAAGGTCCCAGATTGATCTAGTCTGGTTTAGTATTATCTGATGTGGTAAAGGTCCCAGATTGATCTAGTCTGGTTTAGTATTATCTGATGTGGTAAAGGTCCCAGATTGATCTAGTCTGGTTTAGTATTATCTGATGTGGTAAAGGTCCCAGATTGATCTAGTCTGGTTTAGTATTATCTGATGTGGTAAAGGTCCCAGATTGATCTAGTCTGGTTTAGTATTATCTGATGTGGTAAAGGTCCCAGATTGATCTAGTCTGGTTTAGTATTATCTGATGTGGTAAAGGTCCCAGATTGATCTAGTCTGGTTTAGTATTATCTGATGTCTGGTTTAATTATCTGGTCCCAGATTGATCTAGTCTGGTTTAGTATCCCAGATCTGATGATGGTAAAGGTCCCAGATTGATCTAGTCTGGTTTAGTATTATCTGATGTGGTAAAGGTCCCAGATTGATCTAGTCTGGTTTAGTATTATCTGATGTGGTAAAGGTCCCAGATTGATCTAGTCTGGTTTAGTATTATCTGATGTGGTAAAGGTCCCAGATTGATCTAGTCTGGTTTAGTATTATCTGATGTGGTAAAGGTCCCAGATTGATCTAGTCTGGTTTAGTATTATCTGATGTGGTAAAGGTCCCAGATTGATCTAGTCTGGTTTAGTATTATCTGATGTGGTAAAGGTCCCAGATTGATCTAGTCTGGTTTAGTATTATCTGATGTGGTAAAGGTCCCAGATTGATCTAGTCTGGTTTAGTATTATCTGATGTGGTAAAGGTCCCAGATTGATCTAGTCTGGTTTAGTATTATCTGATGTGGTAAAGGTCCCAGATTGATCTAGTCTGGTTTAGTATTATCTGATGTGGTAAAGGTCCCAGATTGATCTAGTCTGGTTTAGTATTATCTGATGTGGTAAAGGTCCCAGATTGATCTAGTCTGGTTTAGTATTATCTGATGTGGTAAAGGTCCCAGATTGATCTAGTCTGGTTTAGTATTATCTGATGTGGTAAAGGTCCCAGATTGATCTAGTCTGGTTTAGTATTATCTGATGTGGTAAAGGTCCCAGATTGATCTAGTCTGGTTTAGTATTATCTGATGTGGTAAAGATTGTCCTGGTTTAGTATTATCAGATTGATCTAGTCTGGTTTAGTCTGGTTTCCCAGATTGATCTATCTGATGTCTGATGTAAAGGTCCCAGATTGATCTAGTCTGGTTTAGTATTATCTGATGTGGTAAAGGTCCCAGATTGATCTAGTCTGGTTTAGTATTATCTGATGTGGTAAAGGTCCCAGATTGATCTAGTCTGGTTTAGTATTATCTGATGTGGTAAAGGTCCCAGATTGATCTAGTCTGGTTTAGTATTATCTGATGTGGTAAAGGTCCCAGATTGATCTAGTCTGGTTTAGTATTATCTGATGTGGTAAAGGTCCCAGATTGATCTAGTCTGGTTTAGTATCCCAGATATCTGATGTGGGTAAAGGTCCCAGATTGATCTAGTCTGGTTTAGTATTATCTGATGTGGTAAAGGTCCCAGATTGATCTAGTCTGGTTTAGTATTATCTGATGTGGTAAAGGTCCCAGATTGATCTAGTCTGGTTTATTATCTGATGTAAAGGTCCCAGATTGATCTGATATTATCTGATGGGTAAAGGTCCCAGATTGATCTAGTCTGGTTTAGTATTATCTGATGTGGTAAAGGTCCCAGATTGATCTAGTCTGGTTTAGTATTATCTGATGTGGTAAAGGTCCCAGATTGATCTAGTCTGGTTTAGTATTATCTGATGTGGTAAAGGTCCCAGATTGATCTAGTCTGGTTTAGTATCTATCTGATGTGGTAAAGGTCCCAGATTGATCTAGTCTGGTTTAGTATTATCTGATGTGGTAAAGGTCCCAGATTGATCTAGTCTGGTTTAGTATTATCTGATGTGGTAAAGGTCCCAGATTGATCTAGTCTGGTTTAGTATTATCTGATGTGGTAAAGGTCCCAGATTGATCTAGTCTGGTTTAGTATTATCTGATGTGGTAAAGGTCCCAGATTGATCTAGTCTGGTTTAGTATTATCTGATGTGGTAAAGGTCCCAGATTGATCTAGTCTGGTTTAGTATTATCTGATGTGGTAAAGGTCCCAGATTGATCTAGTCTGGTTTAGTATTATCTGATGTGGTAAAGGTCCCAGATTGATCTAGTCTGGTTTAGTATTATCTGATGTGGTAAAGGTCCCAGATTGATCTAGTCTGGTTTAGTATTATCTGATGTGGTAAAGGTCCCAGATTGATCTAGTCTGGTTTAGTATTATCTGATGTGGTAAAGGTCCCAGATTGATCTAGTCTGGTTTAGTATTATCTGATGTGGTAAAGGTCCCAGATTGATCTAGTCTGGTTTAGTATTATCTGATGTGGTAAAGGTCCCAGATTGATCTAGTCTGGTTTAGTATTATCTGATGTGGTAAAGGTCCCAGATTGATCTAGTCTGGTTTAGTATTATCTGATGTGGTAAAGGTCCCAGATTGATCTAGTCTGGTTTAGTATTGATCTGATGTGGTAAATCTGGTCCCAGATTGATCTAGTCTGGTTTAGTATTATCTGATGTGGTAAAGGTCCCAGATTGATCTAGTCTGGTTTAGTATTATCTGATGTGGTAAAGGTCCCAGATTGATCTAGTCTGGTTTAGTATCTATCTGATGTGGTAAAGGTCCCAGATTGATCTAGTCTGGTTTAGTATTATCTGATGTGGTAAAGGTCCCAGATTGATCTAGTCTGGTTTAGTATTATCTGATGTGGTAAAGGTCCCAGATTGATCTAGTCTGGTTTAGTATTATCTGATGTGGTAAAGGTCCCAGATTGATCTAGTCTGGTTTAGTATTATCTGATGTGGTAAAGGTCCCAGATTGATCTAGTCTGGTTTAGTATTATCTGATGTGGTAAAGGTCCCAGATTGATCTAGTCTGGTTTAGTATCCCAGATATCTGATGTGGTAAAGGTCCCAGATTGATCTAGTCTGGTTTAGTATTATCTGATGTGGTAAAGGTCCCAGATTGATCTAGTCTGGTTTAGTATCCCATCTGATGTGGTAAAGGTCCCAGATTGATCTAGTCTGGTTTAGTATTATCTGATGTGGTAAAGGTCCCAGATTGATCTAGTCTGGTTTAGTATTATCTGATGTGGTAAAGGTCCCAGATTGATCTAGTCTGGTTTAGTATTATCTGATGTGGTAAAGGTCCCAGATTGATCTAGTCTGGTTTAGTATTATCTGATGTGGTAAAGGTCCCAGATTGATCTAGTCTGGTTTAGTATTATCTGATGTGGTAAAGGTCCCAGATTGATCTAGTCTGGTTTAGTATTATCTGATGTGGTAAAGGTCCCAGATTGATCTAGTCTGGTTTAGTATTATCTGATGTGGTAAAGGTCCCAGATTGATCTAGTCTGGTTTAGTATTATCTGATGTGGTAAAGGTCCCAGATTGATCTAGTCTGGTTTAGTATTATCTGATGTGGTAAAGGTCCCAGATTGATCTAGTCTGGTTTAGTATTATCTGATGTGGTAAAGGTCCCAGATTGATCTAGTCTGGTTTAGTATTATCTGATGTGGTAAAGGTCCCAGATTGATCTAGTCTGGTTTAGTATTATCTGATGTGGTAAAGGTCCCAGATTGATCTAGTCTGGTTTAGTATTATCTGATGTGGTAAAGGTCCCAGATTGATCTAGTCTGGTTTAGTATTATCTGATGTGGTAAAGGTCCTAGATTGATCTAGTCTGGTTTAGTATTATCTGATGTGGTAAAGGTCCCAGATTGCTGTTCTGAGAGGAATCATTTTGACAGAGAGAGCCAGTGAGACAGAGTCTGCGTATGAAATGGCACCCTGTTTTCTACACAGGGATTAGGGTTCCACTTGGGACACACTGGGATCAGTGAGTTCAGTGAGTGTGGAACAGACTACAGCAGGGTTAAAACGGGGGGGGGATAGAGGTTGGTACCGGCTGACACTGTAGTTAAAGCTGTCTGCTCTGGGCTGGCTGGCTGGCTGGCTGGCTGGCTGGCGGATTACAGTAATGATCGTGAGAGCCATTGGAGATCCTATGCTGTGAAACTCTACTCAGGCTCCCTCTCTGTCAGACACACACATTAGGGTGACCACATAAACATAAATTACAATGTTGAAGCTCAATTTACTGCATTTCTATGCAATTTAAAATCTCTAAAAATGCTATTTGGAGAACAGCAAACAAGCAAAAATGACCCCGGCCATTATCACCTGGGCTGCTGTAGGTTCATTCACGTAGCCTATTAGTTATACAATGACCCCAGCCATTATCACCTGGGCTGCTGTAGGTTCATTCACGTAGCCTATTAGTTATACAATGACCCCAGCCATTATCACCTGGGCTGCTGTAGGTTCATTCATTATCACCACCTGGGCTTTAGGTTCATTCACGTAGCTGCTGTTATTTAGGTGACCCCCCTTCACGTAGCACTGGGCTTGTAGTTCATTCATTGTTTGGACCCCAGCCATTATCACCTGGGCTGCTGTAGGTTCTTTCACGTAGCCTATTAGTTATACAATGACCCCAGCCATTATCACCTGGGCTGCTGTAGGTTCATTCACGTAGCCTATTAGTTATACACGGCGCATTCTATTTACCAGTTGTGCATCTCCCTCCGAGAGTCACTTTTTGTTTGTTTGGGGGAATGTCTGTAGACACGGCATGAGCAGTGGGACGGTTTTAAAATGGTCTTTTGTCCAGGCATTACACAAACACACACACACACGCACGCACGCACACACACACACACACACGCACGTAGAGAGAGACAGACTAACACACATACTGTCCTCTACATTACTCACATCCTTCTGTAGCACGGTAGCCTTCACGTCTTCCTCAGCAGGCTTGGAGTGGGAGGCAGACATATTGGAGGTTGGGTCGGGGGCGGGGCCTCCATTAAACATGTCCTTCCTCTTCCTCACACTTCCCTCGTCCATGTCACCCTGCTCACACACACATACATACACACACACACACAAACACGTAAGAGGACAATGTAAAGATGACAGAGTCAGTTCTCTTCCTGGTCTCATCAATTCACCGTCATTCAAAGACTCAATCATGGACACATACTGACAGTTAATGGCTGCTTCGCATGATGTATTGTTGTGTCTACCTTCTTGCCCTTTGTGCTGTAGTCTGTGCCCAATGTTTGAACCATGTTTTGTGCTGCTACCATGTTGTGTTGCTGCCATGTTGTGTTGCTGCCATGTTGTGTTGCTGCCATGTTGTGTTGCTGCCATGTTGTGTTGCTACCATGTTGTGTTGTTACCATGCTGTGTTGCTTAGGTCTCTCTTTATGTACTGTGATGTACAGTACCAGTCAAAAGTTTGGACACACCAACAACTTATTCAAGGGAGTTTTTTATTTTTACTATTTTCTACAGTGTAGAATAATAGTGAAGACATCAACACTATGGAATAACACGTATGGAATCATGTGGTAACCAAAAAGTGTAAAACAAGTCAAAGTATATTTCATATTTGAGATTCTTCAAAATAGCCACCCTTTGCACCCTTTGAATGCTTTTCCAACAGTCTTGAATGAGATCCCACATATGCTGAGCACTTATTGACTGCTTTTCCTTCACTCTTCTTTTTCATCACTCATCCCAAACCATCTCAATTGGGTTGAGGTCAGGTGATTGTGGAGGCCAGGTCATCTGATGCAGCACTCCATCCCCCCTTCTTGGTCAAATAGCCCTTACACAGCCTGGAGGTGTGTTGGGTGATTGTCCTGTTGAAAAACACCACTAAGCAAACCAGATGGGATGGCATGTCACTGCAGAATGCTGTGGTAGCCATGCTGGTTAAGTGTGCCTTGAATTCTAAATAAATCACTGACAGTGTCACCAGAAAAGCACCCCAACACATAACACCACCTCCTCCTCCATGCTTCACAGTGGGAACCAGACATCCGGAGATCATCCGTTCACCTACTCTGCGTCTCACAAAGACACGGCCGTTGGAACTAAAAATCTCAAATTTGGACTCATCAGATCAAAGGACAGATTTTCACCGATCTAATATCCATTGCTCATGTTTCTTGACCCAAGCAAGTCTCTTTTTTTATTGGTGTCCTTTTAGTAGTGGTTTCTTTGTTGCAATTCAACCACAAAGGCCTGATTCACCGTCTCCTCTGAACTCTAATGAACGTATCCTCTGCAGCAGAGGGAACTCCGGGTCGTCCTTCCCTGTGGCGGTCCTCATGAGAGCCAGTTTCATCATAGCGCTTGATGGTTTTCGCGACTGCATTTGAAGAAACTTTCAACTTTCAAAGTTCTTGAAATGTTTCGTATTGACTGACCGTCATGTCTTAAAGTAATGATGGACTGTTGTTTCTCTTTGCTTATTTGAGCTGTTCTTGCCATAATATGGACTTGGTCTTTTACCAAATAGGGCCGTCTCCTGTATACCACCCCTACCTTCTCACAACACAACTGATTGGCTCAAACACATTAATAAGGAAAGAAATTCCACAAATGAACTTTTAACAAGGCAAACCTGTTAATTGAAATGCATTCCTGGTGACTACCTCATGAAGCTGGTTGAGAGGATCAGGATGTCACCCTACTATCTGTCTGTCTCTCTATCTGACTGTCTGATTGTCACCCTACTATCTGTCCTGGTAACTGTAGCCACAACTGAGGGTCTGTATCCCAGCAAGCACACTATACCCTGTAGGCCCTGGTCTAAAGACTGAGGGTCTGTATCCTAAAAGACACCCTATACCCTATAGGCCCTGGTCTAAAGACTGAGGGTCTGTATCCTAAAAGACACCCTATACCCTATAGGCCCTGGTCTAAAGACTGAGGGTCTGTATCCTAAAAGACACCCTATACCCTATAGGCCCTGGTCTAAAGACTGAGGGTCTGTATCCTAAAAGACACCCTATACCCTCCAGGCCCTGGTCAAAGTAGTGGACTATATATGGAATATGAAGCCATTTGACCGTGTGTACCAACACTGTTCAGACTCATTACGTCATCCTGTTGCAGTGTTTTAGTATATTGATGATGTGGCTGTGCGTTAGCAACAGGCGGACTGGCGCCAGGGCCAGTAAACACACAGACTGCGTACTGAATGGAACCCTATTCACTACACAGTGCACTACTTTGGACCAGAGCCCTATGGAACCCTATTCATTACACAATGCACTACCTCGGACCAGGGCCCTATGGAACCAGGTCAACAGTAGTGCACTACGTAGGGAATAGGGTGCTATTCATGACTCTGCCACAGTAAATACAGTACTGAGAGGGCGTCAATGAGTCACTAGTCCTTCTGTCTGTCTGTATGTGTCCGTCTGTCTCTCAACAGATTAATGATAAATCAAATGGGATGTAAAGATTTACAGATTAAAGGTTGTTTCCTGGATCAAATGTTTCAGTTCATCTGTCAACGGGAGGCCGAACCGATCCAAATTAAGCATCGATTCCAAAGCTACGAATCCCTTTGACTCGTGTGGTTTTATTCCTAAAATAGCTGTTATCTGTTGTGAACTGAACCGATGTGGCCTGTCCTTCAGTAGCCAATCAAACTGTTATGTACCTGCATATGACTGTCCAATAACAGCTGTGTGAACAGTGTGGGAGACAGCTGTTCTAGCCAATGAGAGGCAGTGGGTAGAGCTATCCCTATTCTAATAGGCTACGGGAGGCACCTTCAGATGCTTGTTAATTAAATTGCTTTCCCAATGTCACATTTTTGTCTTTATTAGCTGAGTGACAACTAATGAAAACTTGGTTGTCCATCGTTACCAAAAGCTAATGGTGACCCCCTCCCAAACACACGGACCACTCAGTTAGAGAAGTGATCTCAGACAGGCCCAGCTCAGAGATGCCCAGCTCAGAAAGGTCCAACTCAGAGAGGCCCAGCTCAGAGAGGCCCAGCTCAGAGAGGCCCAGCTCAGGGAGGTCCAGCTCAGAGAGGCCCAGCTCAGGGAGGTCCAGCTCAGAGAGGCCCAGCTCAGAGAGGCCCAGCTCAGAGAGGCTGCCAGCACCTCTTTCTCAACGATTGAGGTGTTGGTCTCCCGTGGTTCCAGCTTCCTGCTTAAAAACAGGATGGGGTGTTCCACCCCTTCTACCTCTTGGTAGAGCACGGCTCCCAAGCCAACCTCTGAGGCATCCATCTGAACCACGAACCCCGAACCTCAAAGCACTGGATTACAGCAGAGAGCCTCCTGTAAAGTCTGGTCCCACCAGCACTGGATTACAGCAGAGAGCCTCCTGTAATGTCCTAAATCCTTTGGTGGCCCTTTCATCCCATTTGACCATGTGTGGACCTCTGGCTCTAGTCATGTCAGTGAGTAGGGTGGCCACTGTGGCATAACTTGGGATGAACTTCCGGTAGTAACCGGTCAACTGTAGGAAGACTCGAACCTTCTTCTTATTTACTGGTCTTGGCCCATCCTCTAATTACCTTCACCATCTTCAGTTGGGATTTGATTAACCCTCTTCCCACGGTGTATCCCAGATACTCGGTTTCCTCTAACCCCAGGTAACATTTGTCAGGGTTTTCCGTGAGCTCTGCCTTTCTAAGGGCGTCTAACGCTGCCTGTACCTGGGGTAAGTGAGATTCCCAATCTGGGCTGTAGATCCCCACGTCATCTGAATAGGTTGCAGCATAAGCTCTGTGCGGGTTTTAGGACTTGGTCCATTAGCCGTTGAAAGGTGGGTCCCTGCGTAAGCCAAATGGCTTGACGGTGTATTGAAACAAATCGTCAGGGGTTGCTAAGGCTGTCTTTTCTTTGGCTCCGGGGGTCAAAGGAATTTGCCAGTAACCTTTGGCTTGGTCCAGGGTCGTAATGTACAGAGCGTTACCAGTTTTCTTCAGCAGTCCATCCACTCGGGGCATTGGGTAGGCATCACACTTGGAGATTTAATTTACCTTCTGAAAATCATTTCAAAACCGCCAAGACCCATCAAGCTTGGAGACCATCACAATTGGGCTCGACCCTATGTGACTCTTCAACCACTCCATCTGTCAACATTTTTCTCTGCTCTAATCGCAGCTCGTCGCGCCTTGGGTACCCGATACGGCCTCGTGCTTAATTTTCTCCCTGGTAGGGAAACAATATCATGAGCCGTAACCTCAGTTCGGCCTGGTATCCATGAAAACACATCTTTGTTTTTATGAACCAGGGTCTTTACTTCCTGTACTTGTGCTGGGGACAGAGAGGTGAAACATGCACTTCGGCTGCCTCCTGAGTGGGTATGGGGTACGTGACAATGTGTTTCTCGCCATGCTTTTAACTGGTTAATGTGATAGATCTGTTCCGGGGGCCGACAACTTGGCTGTCGGCTGAGTTCACCAGTGAGTTCACCAGATCAGAGGCAGTAGGGATGACCAGGGATGTTCTCTGTTAGTGAGTTCACCAGATCAGAGGCAGTAGGGATGACCAGGGATGTTCTCTGTTAGTGAGTTCACCAGATCAGAGGCAGTAGGGATGACCAGGGATGTTCTCTGTTTTGTGAGTCTGCCAGATCAGAGGCATTAGAGAGGACCAGGGATGTTCTCTGTTAGTGAGTTCACCAGATCAGAGGCAGTAGGGATGACCAGGGATGTTCTCTGTTAGTGAGTTCACCAGATCAGAGGCAGTAGGGATGACCAGGGATGTTCTCTGTTAGTGAGTTCACCAGATCAGAGGCAGTAGGGATGACCAGGGATGTTCTCTGTTTTGTGAGTCTGCCAGATCAGAGGCATTAGAGAGGACCAGGGATATTCTCTGTTTAGTGAGTCCTCCAGATCAGAGGCAGTAGGGATGACCAGGGATGTTCTCTGTTTTGTGAGTCTGCCAGATCAGAGGCATTAGAGAGGACCAGGGATGTTCTCTGTTTAGTGAGTCATCCAGATCAGAGGCAGTAGGGATGACCAGGGATGTTCTCTGTTTAGTGAGTCCTCCAGATCAGAGGCAGTAGGGACAACCAGGGATGTTCTCTGTTTAGTGAGTCCTCCAGATCAGAGGCAGTAGGGATGACCAGGGATGTTCTCTGTTTAGTGAGTCCTCCAGATCAGAGACAGTAGGGATGAGCAGGGATGTTCTCTGTTTAGTGAGTCCACCAGATCAGAGGCAGTAGGGATGACCAGATATGTTCTCTGTTTAGTGAGTCCTCCAGATCAGAGGCAGTAGGGATGACCAGGGATGTTCTCTGTTTAGTGAGTCCTCCAGATCAGAGGCAGTAGGGATGACCAGGGATGTTCTCTGTTTAGTGAGTCCTCCAGATCAGAGGCAGTAGTATGACCAGGGATGACCAGGGATGTTCTCTGTTTCTGTTTAGTGAGTCCTCCAGATCAGAGGCAGTCAGGGATGTTCTCTGTTTAGTGAGTCCTCCAGATCAGAGGCAGTAGGGATGACCAGGGATGTTCTCTGTTTATTGAGTACTCCAGATCAGAAGCAGTAGGGAGGACCAGGGATGTTCTCTGTTTAGTGAGTCCTCCAGATCAGAGGCAGTAGGGATGACCAGGGATGTTCTCTGTTTTGTGAGTCTGACAGATCATATGCTGTAGGAAGGAGCTCTCCAAACAGGTTGGGGGCAAAGTTGTAGAGAAGTACAGATCAGGGTTGGGTTGTAAAAAAATATCCTAAACTTTGAACATCCCACAGAGCACCATTAAACCCATTATTATTACTTTGTTAAGAATATGGCACCACATCAAACCTACCAAGAGAGGACCACCCACCAAAACTCACAGACCAGTCAAGGAGGGCATTAATCAGAGAGGAAACAAAGAGACCAAAGATAACTCTGAAGTAGCTGCAAAGCTCCACAGCGGAGATTGGAGTATCTGTCCGTATGACCACTTTAAGCTGTACACTCCACAGAGATGTGCTTTTATACATTTATTTTTTTATTTCACCTTTATTTAACCAGGCAGGCCAGTGTCACATTCGTCGTAATGATTAGACCAAGGCACATTCTCTTTTAATGAATGATCACCGAACAAACCAACAAAAATAACAAACAAGTTGGCTACCTAAATATGATGCCTAATCAGAGATAACGATAAACAGCTGTCTATGATTGGGAACCATATCAGGCCAAAATAGACATACAAAAACCCCTGAGCCTACAAAAATTAGAGTTATTATATTACCTTAATTCAACTAGGCAAGTCAGTTAAGAACAAATTCTTATTTTCAATGACGGCCTAGGAACAGTGGGTTAACTGCCTGTTCAGAGGCAGAACGACAGATTTGTACTTGTAAGCTTGGGGAATTGAACTTGCAACCTTTCGGTTATTAGTCCAACACGCTAACCACTAGGCTACCCTGCCGCCCCAGAGTACCCACCCTGACCTAACCAAAATATATAGAAAAACAGAGGTATCTGAGGTCAGGGCGTGACAGCCAGTTGAGAACAAGTTCTCATTTACAACTGCGACCTGACCAAGATAAAGCAAAGCAGTGGGATATTAACAACACAGAGTTACACGTGCAATTAACAAAAGTAGTCAATAGTCTCTTGAGGATTGACCACAAGTTCTCAATAGGATTAAGGTCTGGGGCGTTTCCTGGCCATGGACCGAAAATATTAATGTTTTGTTCCCCGAGCCACTTAGTTATCACTTTTGCCTTATGACAAGGCGCTCCGTCATGCTGGAAAAGGCATGGTTAGTCACCAAACTGTTCCTGGATGGTTGGGAGAAGTTGCTCTCGGAGGACGTTTTGGTACCATTCTTTATTCATGTCTGTGTTCTTAGGCAAAATTGTGAGAGAGCCGACTCCCTTGGCTGAGAAGCAACCCCACACATGAATGTTCTCAGGATGCTTTACTGTTGGCATGACACAGGACTGATGGTAGCGCTCATCTTGTTTTCTTCTGAAAAGCTTTTTCCAGATGCCCCAAACAGTCGGAAAGATATGGAAAGGAGAGTCATCAGAGAAAATGACTTTACCCCAGTCCTCCCTGTACCTTTTGCAGAATATCAGTCTGTCCCTGATGTTTTTCCTGGAGAGAAGTGGCTTCTTTGCTGCCCTTCCTGACACCAGGCCATCCTCCAAAAGTCTTCACCTCACTGTGGATGCAGATGCACTCACACCTGCCTGCTGCCATTCCTGAGCAGCTCTGTACTGGTGGTGCCCCGATCCCGCAGCTGAATCAACTTTAGGAGACGGTCCTGGCGCTTGCTGGACTTTCTTTGGTGCCCTGAAGCCTTCTTCACAACAATTGAACTGCTCTCCTTGAATTTCTTGATGATCTAATAAATGGTTGATTTAGGTGCAATCTTACTGGCAGCAATATCCTCGCCTGTGAAGCC
Source organism: Oncorhynchus keta (assembly GCF_023373465.1). Classification (NCBI taxonomy): domain Eukaryota; kingdom Metazoa; phylum Chordata; class Actinopteri; order Salmoniformes; family Salmonidae; genus Oncorhynchus; species Oncorhynchus keta. The sequence goes on along the minus strand of NW_026280803.1, from coordinate 11,055 downwards.
CTTTTTGTGCAATTCAGTTCACTTGCATGGCAAAGAGGGACTTTGCCATTAATTGCAATTCATCTGATCACTCTTCATAACATTCTGGAGTATATGCAAATTGCCATCATACAAACTGAGGCAGCAGACTTTGTGAAAATTAATATTTTTGTCATTGTCAATACTTTTGGCCACGACTGTAAATGACCAGGAACCAGTGGGTTTGGCGACGAATATGAATCGAGGGCCACTACCCACTACCCGAGTCGAGGGCCACTACCCACTACCCGAGTCGAGGGCCACTACCCACCACTGAGACCTGCATGCTCTCATTGACTGGGGGATTGGGGATATGGTGACATAACAGATGGCACGGTGATAGACTACATCCGATTTGTTGAGTGTTGGAGGTTCATTTGTAAATGACATCGCCGAAGTCAAGAATTGGTAGGATGGTCAGTTTTAAGAGGGTATGTTTAGCAGCATGAGTGAAGGATAGTTTGTTGCGAAATAGGAAGCCGATTCTACAATTAATTTTGGATTGGAGATGGTTAATGTGAGTCTAGAAGGAGAGTATACAGTCTAACAAGACACCTAGGTTTTTGTAGTCCAGAGTAGTGATGCTAGACGGGTAGGTGGGTGTGGGCAGCGATCGTTTGAAGAGCATGCATTTAGTTTTACATGCATTTAAGAGCAGTTGGAGGCCACGGAAGGAGTGTTGTATGGCATTGAAGCTCGTCTGGAGGTTTGTTAACACAGTGTCCAAAGAAGGGCCGGAAGTATACAATGGTGTTGTCTGCGTAGAGGTGGATCAGAGAATCACCAGCAGCAAGAGCAACATCATTGATGTATACAGAGAAAAGAGTCGGCTTGAGAACTGAACCTTGTGGTACCCCCATAGAGTCTGCCTGAGGTCCAGACAACAGGCAATCCGATTTGACACACTGAACTCTATCTGAGAAGTAGTTGGTGAACCAGGTGAGGCAGTCATTTGAGAAACCAAGGCTGTCGAGTCTGCCGATAAGAATGTGGTGATTGACAGAGTTGAATGCCTTGGCAGGTCGATGAAGATGGCGGCACTGTATTGTCTTTTATCAATGGCGGTTATGAAATCCTTTAGGACCTTGAGTGTGCCTGAGGTGCACCCATGACCAGCTCAGAAACCAGATTGCATAGCAGAGAAGGTACGGTGGGATTTGAAATGGTCGGTGATCTGTTTGTTAACTAGGCTTTCGAAGACTTTAGAAAGGCAGGGTAGGGTTGATATAGGTCTGTATCAGCTTGGGTCAAGAATGTCTCCCCTTTGAAGAGGGGGGTGACCGCGGCAGCATTCCAATCTTTAGGGATGTTAGACAATACGAAAGAGAGGTTGAACAGGCTAGTAATAGGGGTTGAAACAATTGCGGTGGATCATTTTAGAACGAGAGGGTCCAGATTGTCTAGCCCGGCTGATTTGTAGGGGTCCATATTTTGCCGCTCTTTCAGAACATCAGCTGGATTTGGCTGAAGGAGAAATGGGGAGGCTTGGGCAAGTTGCTGTGGGGGTACAGAGCTGTTGACCGAGGTAGGGGAAGCCACGTGGAAAGCATGGCCAAACGTAGAGAAATGCTTATTGAAATTCTCGATTATCATAGATTTATCGGTGGTGACAGTGTTTCCTAGCCTCAGTGCAGCGGGCAGCGGGCAGATGGTATCTTATTCTCCATGGACTTTACAGTGTCCCATAACTTTTTGGAGTTTGTGCTACAGGATGCAAACATTTCTGTTTGGAAAAGCTAGCCTTTGCTTTCCTAACTGCCTGTTTCTATTGGTTCCTGACTTCCCTGAAAAGTTGCATATCTCGGGATCCTAATGCAGTACACCACAGGATGTTTTTGTGCTGGTCAAGGGTAGTCAAGTCTGGAGTGAACAAAGGGCTATATCTGTTCTAAGTCCTACATTTTTTGAATGGGGCATGCGTTTTTAAGATGGTGAGCAAGGCAGTTTTAAAGAATAACCAGGCATCCTCTACTGGTGGAATGAGGTCAATATTCTTCCAGGATACCTGAGTCAGGTCGATTAGAAAGGCCTGCTCGCTGAAGTGTTATAGGGAGCGTTTGACAGTGATGAGGGGTGCTCGTTTGTCCGCGGACCCATTACGGATGCAGGCAATGAGGCAGTGATCGCTGAGACCCTGGTTGAAGACAGCAGAGGTGTATTTAGAGGGCAAGTTGGTCAGGATGATATCTATGACGGGGCCCGTGTTTACGGATTTAGGGTTGTACCTGGTAGGTTCCTTTATAATTTGTATGAGATTGAGGGAATCTATCTTAGATTGTAGGACAGCTGGGGTGTTAAACATATCCCAGTTTAGGTCACCTAACAGTACAAACTCTGGGGGACAATTAATCCACATATGGGCACAGCTGGGGGCAGAGGGGCGTCTCAAGTGCCAACATTGAGAGACTTATTTCTGGGAAGGTGGATTTTTAAAAGTAGAAGTTCGAACTGTTTGTGCACAGACCCGGCTTTACGGAAAAAAAGCCATTGCTTAAGACAAAAATAAGCAAACACTTTTGGTTTTCGCCAAAACATATGTGGGAGACTCCCCAAACATATGGAAGAATGAGACTCTGGTCAAATGTAGCTTTTTGGACATCAAGGAAAACGTTATGTCTGGTGCAAACCCAACACCTCCCATCACCCTGAGAACGCCATCCCCCACAGATTAGCATGGTGGTGGCAGCATCATGCTGTGGGGATGTTTTTCATCAGCAGGGAAACTGGTCAGAATTGAAGGAATGAGATTCACCATCCAGCAGGACAATGACCTTAAGCATACTGCTAAAGCAACACTCGAGTGGTTTAAGGGGAAACTGTACATGTCTTGGAATGGCCTCGTCAAAGCCCAGACCTCAATCCAATTGAGAATCTGTGATATGACTTAAAATTGCTGTACACCAGCGGAACCCATCCAACTTGAAGGAGCTGGAGCAGTTTTGCCTTGAAGACTGGGCAACAATCCCAGTGGCTGGAAGTGCCAAGCTTATAGAGACATACCCCAGGAGACTTGCAGCTGGAATTGCTGTAAAAAGGTGGATCTACAAAGTATTGACTTGGAGGGTGTGAATAGTTATGCACGTTCAAGTTTTCTTTTTTTTTTTTGTTCTTATTTCTTGTTTGGTTCACAATAAAAACTATTTTACATCTTCAAAGTGGTAGACATGTTGTGTAAATCAAATGATACAAACGCCCAAGAAATCCATTTTAATTGCAGGATGAAAGGCAACAAGTGGTTGACAACACCGCACACAACACACACACCACACACACACACACACACACACACACACACACACACACACACACACACACACACACACACACACACACACACACACACACACACACACACACACACACACACACACACACACACACACACACACACACACACACACACACAGCTGATGGTCAGCCAGCCTGACAGCTACCAGGCTTAAAGGTGGTGGAACAGACTGTGCACACAACACCACACACCACACACACACACACACACACACACACACACACACACACACACACACACACACACAC
>NW_026280803.1:0-5000 GCF_023373465.1 Oncorhynchus keta | reverse complement strand
TACTGTACTACTGTTCTATACTGTACTACTGTTCTATACTGTTCTACTGTTCTATACTGTACTACTGTTCTATACTGTACTACTGTTCTATACTGTTCTACTGTTCTATACTGTACTACTGTTCTATACTGTTCTACTGTTCTATACTGTTCTAATGTCCTCTTCTGTTCTGTTCTACTGTTCTGTTCTACTGTTCTAATGTCCTCTTCTGTTCTGTTCTACTGTTCTGTTCTACTGTTCTAATGTCCTCTTCTGTTCTGTTCTAATGTCCTCTTCTGTTCTGTTCTGTTCTATTGTCCTCTTCTGTTCTGTTCTACTGTCCTGTTCTGTTCTACTGTCCTGTCCTGTTCTACTGTTCTACTGTCCTGTCCTCTTCTGTTCTACTGTTCTACTGTCCTGTTCTGTTCTGTTCTACTGTCCTGTTCTGTTCTGTTCTACTGTTCTACCGCCTCTCATAATAACACACCATTTCCAGACCCACTGACTAAACTTGAAACTCCCAGACATAAATTCCTCTCCTCTGACACAGCTGGCATCAACAAGACTCACCTGATAGCAGCAGAAATCATCAACTGGAGATCTACTACGATGTACAACACATTCCTCTGTGGGTCTCAACTACTACTGCCTCCCTGAGACAAAGAACACATTATGGGAGGAGGAACAGAGACTCAACACTCCGTCTGATTGGAGGACACAGGGGCTGGAGAATAGGGAGGTACAGGGAGGCAGGGGCTGAAGAACAGGGAGGTGGGGCTGGAGAACAGGGAGGTGGGGGAGGCAGGGGCTGGAGAACAGGGAGGTGGGGCTGGAGAACAGGGAGGTGGGGGGAGGCAGGGGCTGGAGAACAGGGAGGTGGGGGAGGCAGGGGCTGGAGAACAGGGAGGTGGGGAGGCTGGAGAACAGGGAGGTGGGGGAGGCAGGGGCTGGAGAACAGGGAGGTAGGGGGGAGGCAGGGGCTGGAGAACAGGGAGGTAGGAGGAGGCAGGGGGCTGGAGAATAGGGAGGTAGGGGGAGGCAGGGGCTGGAGAATAGGGAGGTAGGGGGAGGCAGGGACTGGAGAACAAGGGAGGTGGAGGGAGGTAGGGGGAGGCAGGGCTGGAGAATAGGGAGGTAGGGGAGGCAGGGGCTGGAGAATAGGGAGGTAGGGGAGGCAGGGGCTGGAGAATAGGGAGGTAGGGGGAGGCAGGGCTGGAGAATAGCGAGGTGGGGCTGGAGAATAGGGAGGTAGGGGGAGGCAGGGCTGGAGAATAGGGAGGTAGGAGGAGGTAGGGGCTGGAGAACAGGGAGGTAGGGAGAGGCATGGGCTGGAAAACAGGGAGGTAGGGGGAGGCAGGGCTGGAGAATAGGGAGGTGGGGCTGGAGAACAGGGAGGTAGGGGGAGGCAGGGCTGGAGAATAGGGAGGTAGGAGGAGGTAGGGGCTGGAGAACAGGGAGGTAGGGAGGCAGGGCTGGAAAACAGGGAGGTAGGGGGAGGCGGGGCTGGAGAACAGGGAGGTAGGGGGAGGCAGGGCTGGAGAATAGGGAGGTGGGGCTGGAGAACAGGGAGGTAGGGGGAGGCAGGGCTGGAGAACAGGGAGGTAGGGGGAGGTAGGGGCTGGAGAACAGGGAGGTAGGGGGAGGCAGGGCTGGAGAACAGGGAGGTAGGGGGAGGTAGGGGCTGGAGAACAGGGAGGTAGGGGGAGGTGGGGCTGGAGAACAGGGAGGTAGGGGGAGGTAGGGGCTGGAGAACAGGGAGGTAGGGGGAGGCAGGGCTGGAGAATAGGGAGGTGGGGCTGGAGAACAGGGAGGTAGGGGGAGGCAGGGCTGGAGAATAGGGAGGTGGGGCTGGAGAACAGGGAGGTGGGGCTGGAGAACAGGGAGGTAGGAGGAGGCAGGGGCTGGAGAATAGGGTGGTGGGGGGAGGCATGGGCTGGAGAATTTGGAGATGGGGGAAGGCAGGAGCTGGAGAACAGGGTGGTGGGGGGAGGCATGGGCTGGAGAATTTGGAGATGGGGGAAGGCAGGAGCTGGAGAACAGGGAGGTAGGGGCTGGAGAACAGGGAGGTAGGGAGAGGTAGGGGCTGGAGAACAGGGAGATAGGGGGAGGCAGGCGCTGGAGAATTTGGAGATGGGGAAGGCAGGAGCTGGAGAACAGGGAGGTGGGGGAGGTAGGGGCTGGAGAACAGGGAGGTAGGGGGAGGTAGGGGCTGGAGAACAGGGAGATAGGGGAAGGCAGGAGCTGGAGAACAGGGAGGTGGGGAAGGCAGGAGCTGGAGAACAGGGAGGTGGGGGAGGCATGGGGCTGGAGAACAGGGAGGTGGGGGGAGGTAGGGGCTGGAGAACAGGGAGGTAGGGTCATTTCTGGCCAGGAGAGTGCACTTATCTAGGTTACGTCCCAAATGGCACCTAATGCTTATATATAGATAATAGGGTGCCATCTAGGACACAGCCCCAGTCAGCACCCTACTATATAGATAATAGGGTGCCATCGAGGACACAGCCCCAGTCAGCACCCTACTATATAGATAATAGGGTGCCATCTAGGACACAGCCCCAGTCAGCACCCTACTATATAGGGAATAGGGTGGCATCTAGGACACAGCCCCAGTCAGCACCCTACTATATAGGGAATAGGGTGGCATCTAGGACACAGCCCCAGTCAGCACCCTACTATATAGATAATAGGGTGCCATCTAGGACACAGCCCCAGTCAGCACCCTACTATATAGGGAATAGGGTGGCATCTAGGACACAGCCCCAGTCAGCACCCTACTATATAGGGAATAGGGTGGCATCTAGGACACAGCCCCAGTCAGCACCCTACTATATAGGGAATAGGGTGGCATCTAGGACACAGCCCCACTCAGCACCCTACTATATAGATAATAGGGTGGCATCTAGGACACAGCCCCAGTCAGCACCCTACTATATAGGGAATAGGGTGCCGTCTAGGACACATAGGTAAAGTCCATAGTGTGGTTCAGGTAGAACTGTGTCAGGTAGAAGAGGTGATAGGTAGAATTGTGTCAGGTAGAAGAGGTGATAGGTAGAACTGTGTCAGGTAGAAGAGGTGATAGGTAGAACTGTGTCAGGTAGAAGTGGTGATAGGTAGAACTGTGTCAGGTAGAAGTGGTGATAGGTAGAACTGTGTCAGGTAGTAGGGGTGATACTGGTAGAACTGTGTCAGGTAGAAGGGTGATAGGTAGAACTGTGTCAGGTAGTAGGGGTGATAGGTAGAACTGTGTCAGGTAGAAGTGGTGATAGGTAGAACTGTGTCAGGTAGAAGAGGTGATAGGTGGGGTCTATAGTGCAGGTAGAACTGTGTCAGGTAGAAGAGGTGATAGGTGGGGTCTATAGTGCAGGTAGAACTGTGTCAGGTAGAAGAGGTGATAGAACTGTGTCAGGTAACTGTAGAACTGTGTCAGGTAGAAGAGGTGATAGGTGGGGTCTATAGTGCAGGTAGAACTGTGTCAGGTAGAAGAGGTCATAGGTGGGGTCTAGGTAGAAGGGGTGCAGGTAGAACTGTGTCAGGTAGAAGAGGTGATAGGTAGAACTGTGTCAGGTAGAACTGTGTCAGGTAGAAGAGGTGATAGGTAGAACTGTGTCAGGTAGAAGAGGTGATAGGTAGAACTGTGTCAGGTAGAAGAGGTGATAGGTAGAACTGTGTCAGGTAGAAGAGGTGATAGGTGGGGTCTATAGTGCAGGTAGAACTGTGTCAGGTAGAACTGTGTCAGGTAGAACTGTGTCAGGTAGAACTGTGTCAGGTAGAAGGGGTGATAGGTAGAACTGTGTCAGGTAGAAGAGGTGATAGGTGGGGTCTATAGTGCAGGTAGAACTGTGTCAGGTAGAACTGTGTCAGGTAGAAGAGGTGATAGGTAGAACTGTGTCAGGTAGAAGAGGTGATAGGTGGGGTCTATAGTGCAGGTAGAACTGTGTTAGGTAGAAGAGGTCATAGGTAGAACTGTGTCAGGTAGAACTGTGTCAGGTAGAAGAGGTGATAGGTGGGGTCTATAGTGCAGGCAGAACTGTGTCAGGTAGAAGTGGTGATGGGTAGAACTGTGTTGGGTAGAAGAGGTGATAGGTAGAACTGTGTCAGGTAGAAGAGGTGATAGGTAGAACTGTGTCAGGTAGAAGAGGTGATAGGTAGAACTGTGTCGGGTAGAAGAGGTGATAGGTGTGGTCTATAGTGCAGGTAGAACTGTGTCGGGTAGAAGAGGTGATAGGTAGAACTGTGTCAGGTAGAAGAGGTGATAGGTGGGATCTATAGTGCAGGTAGAACTGTGTCGGGTAGAAGAGGTGATAGGTGGGATCTATAGTGCAGGTAGAACTGTGTCAGGTAGAAGAGGTGATAGGTAGGGTTTACTGTGTCAGGTAGAACTGTGTCAGGTAGAAGAGGTGATAGGTAGAACTGTGTCAGGTAGTACGGGTGATAGGTAGAACTGTGTCAGGATAGAAGAGGTGATGGGTGGGGTCTGTGTCAGGTAGAAGAGGTGATAGGTAGAACTGTGTCAGGTAGAAGAGGTGATAGGTGGGGTCTATAGTGCAGGTAGAACTGCGTCAGGTAGAAGGGGTGATAGGTGGGGTCTATAGTGCAGGTAGAACTGCGTCAGGTAGAAGAGGTGATGGGTAGAACTGTGTCAGGTAGAAGAGGTGATAGGTGGGGTCTATAGTGCAGGTAGAACTGTGTCAGGTAGAAGAGGTGATAGGTAGAACTGTGTCAGGTAGAAGAGATGATAGGTGGGGTCTATAGTGCAGGTAGAACTGTGTCAGGTAGAAGAGGTGATGGGGTAGAACTGTGGGGTCTAGTGTAGAACTGAGGTAGAAGAGGTGGGGTAGAACTGTGTCAGGTAGTGCAAGTAGAACTGTGTCAGGTAGAAGAGGTGATGGGTAGAACTGTGTCAGGTAGAAGAGGGTGATAGGTGGGGTCTATAGTGCAGGTAGAACTGTGTCAGGTAGAAGAGGTGATAGGTGGGGTCTATAGTGCAGGTAGAACTGTGTCAGGTAGAAGAGGTGATGGTA
>NW_026280802.1:0-5907 GCF_023373465.1 Oncorhynchus keta | reverse complement strand
AGGTTTTAATGTGCGGTATGCTGTAATACAGGTTTTAATGTGTGGTATGCTGTAATACAGGTTTTAATGTGTGGTATGCTGTAATAAGCAGTTGTAATGTGTGGTATGCTGTAATACAGGTTGTAATGTGTGGTATGCTGTAAATACGGTATTTAATGTATGCTGTAATACAGGCTGTAATGTGTGGTATGCTGTAATACAGGCTGTAATGTGTGTATACAATACAGGTTGTAATGGTATGCTGTAATACAGGTTGTAATGTGTGGTATGCTGTAATACAGGTTGTATATGTGTGGTATGCTGTAATACGGGTTTTAATGTGTGGTATGCTGTAATAAATGTTTTAATGTGTGGTATGCTGTAATACAGGTTTTAATGTGTGGTATGCTGTAATACAGGTTTTAATGTGTGGTATGCTGTAATACAGGCTGTAATGTGTGGTATGCTGTAATACAGGTTGTAATGTGTGGTATGCTGTAATACAGGTTGTAATGTGTGGTATGCTGTAATACAGGTTGTAATGTGTGGTATGCTGTAATACAGGTTTTAATGTGTGGTATGCTGTAATACAGGTTTTAATGTGTGGTATGCTGTAATACAGGTTTTAATGTGTGGTATGCTGTAATACAGGTTTTAATGTGTGGTATGCTGTAATACAGGTTTTAATATGTGGTATGCTGTAATACAGGTTTTAATGTGTGGTATGCTGTAATACAGGTTTTAATGTGTGGTATGCTGTAATACAGGTTTTAATGTGTGGTATGCTGTAATACAGGTTTTAATGTGTGGTATGCTGTAATACAGGTTTTAATGTGTGGTATGCTATAATACAGGGTTTAATGTGTGGTATGCTGTAATAAAGGTTTTAATGTGTGGTATGCTATAATACAGGGTTTAATGTGTGGTATGCTATAATAAAGGTTTTAATGTGTGGTATGCTATAATACAGGTTTTAATGTGTGGTATGCTATAATACAGGGTTTAATGTGTGGTATGCTGTAATAAAGGTTTTAATGTGTGGTATGCTATAATACAGGGTTTAATGTGTGGTATGCTGTAATAAAGGTTTTAATGTGTGGTATGCTGTAACAGGTTTTAATGTGTGCTATGCTGCAATACAGGTTTTAATGTGTGTTACATTACTGTGTGTGTTACTTCTCTCACTCATAATTATTAACATAGAAGTGTTTAGAAACATATTCTATTGTTATTTAATAACTGGATAGGAGTGGACTTGAACTAAGGTGAACCCAAGAGCCATCGGCCAGCAATCAGTTCATCATTATTAACGTAGAAGTGTTTAGAAACATATTCTATTGTTATTTAATAACTGGATAGGAGTGGACTTGAACTAAGGTGAACCTAAGAGCCATCGGCCAGCAATCATGGATCTTTATTTCTTCTTCTCACCAAACAGTCATATCTGACATTAAGTTGGCTTACATGCATAATAATCGTAGCCTATTTCACAAGTGGTGATTTGCAAAATCAGCCATTTTATCAATTGATTCTTCAGTGATAAAAGTAATATTTCATCCATGCTCTATGAGTTTAGTTGCCATTTTACGCATTTACATTTTTACTTGCATTTCATCTCGTTAATAAACAAAATGTCTTCTGCAATATCTTGATATGTTGCATCAGTCTTGGCCATTAGTCCCCATCTCATAATGGTATATTCTCCTCCCAGCTGCAAACCAAGTGTCAAGGTGGCTATCACAATAATGTATCGAATAAGAACTGTGGCTTTAAGCTTCCAGTCACTTTGCCTGTAGCCTATTAATGTTAAATACATGGGTTTTCCTTCTCCATAATTCTAACAATTTGTTAATTTGCTTCCGTTTCTATGTACCCGGACTCACCTTGCCTGAATTTATTTGGGGAAATGCTTCTCTATGCAAGTTTCAACATCCAAACCTCCTAACAACGATTTGGTCCCAGTCACCACTTTCTAATTGGTAAATGAAGGCTACCCAGCAACGTGTTTTTACCACATTGGTTCCCTTACTTGGTTCATCTGTCCTTGGTTAGCGCTCAGTTTTACATAATACTTTTACTCAAGTGCCTTTCACTAGTGGTCCTACATGGTCTCAAAGTTTCATGGGTTAGACAGTCGGCTTCTGAGTACAGGTCTTATCACACATGCTTCCCATCCGTGTAGGTTTGGGGGATGTTTAGGGTAAGTAGGTTTGGGGGATGTTTAGGGTAAGTAGTTTGCAGTTCCCACGAATAATTGTTAACTCTAGTGAGCCTCAGCTCATTTGACATTTTTTGTATTTTTTTTATACCTTTATTTAACTAGGCAAGTCAGTGAAGAACAAATTCATATTTTCAATGACAATCCACTGTTCCCCGGGAGGCTAACTGCCTGTTCAGGGGCAGGACGACAGATTTGTACCTTGGCAGCTCGGGGATTCGATCTTGCAACCTTTCGGTACATTGCACAGGTTTCCAATCAAAGCTCGCATCCACTACAAGATCATGGTGCCTACAGAGAAACAAAGGGAACAGCCCCTCCCTACCTTCAGGTTATGGTCAAATCCTACATCCCAACCCGAGCGAAATTACTCAAATGTAAGTGTAAAAATGTACAAAACAACCATTGCTGTGCAGTCTGGAGTTTGGCAGGGATGTGCGATGTCAGAATTACAGAATAGATTGAACCTGCTTTTACCATGATTAACAGATTTCCCAATCTCCTCCTCCTCTTCTTCATCTTTAATGTTGACATTCAGCTCCAGTGTTTGACTGCAGTCTTCCAGCTTCACTGATGCCATCTCTGGATCCTGCAGTGCAAACTGGGCTCCACTGTCACAATCAGGACCCAGTGACTGTAGGTTTGGACTCAGTGTGGAAGGAGAGAGGAGGGCTGGGTTTGTCCTCACTGTTGATGTAGTAATAAAGAGAAACAGACACAAAGTTATTGTCTTGACAGTTCTGGAACTTTTTTTATTCTGTAAAATATGTTTTTTCCTGTTCAATTATCTAATTTCAATAGATCAGGTAGCTAAGCACAGACAACAAAAATTCATTCCCATTTGACACAAGGTGCACACTTTAAATTACACAACGTAAGTGCACTTAATCTATATAGTAGATTTCCTGAATTCACATAGTGCAATTCGAAAGTACTCAGACCCCTTGACTTTTTCCATATTTTGTTATGTTTTACAGCCTTACTCTAAAATGGATAAAATGTATTATTTTCCTCATCAATCTACACAATACACCCCATGACATCACAATACCCCATGACATCACAATACCCCATGACATCAGAATACCCTTAATGATAAGCCAAAAAGGTTTTAGACATTGCAAATGTATTAAAATTAAAACTGAAATAACTTATTTATATAAGTATTCAGAGCGTGAAGGAATGTGAATGTATTTGTGTGTGCCATCAATATGTGTGTGTGTTTTATGTGTATTAGTGGTGTGTGTGTTAGAGTCGAGTGAGTGTACTTAGAGCCTATAATAATTTACATTTTACATTTAAGTCATTTAGCAGACGCTCTTATCCAGAAGCGACTTACAAATTGGTGCATTCACCTTATGACATCCAGTAGAATAATAGATAATAATGAAATAAGGGGTCAGTGCAAATTGTCCAGGTCGCCATTTGATTAACTGTTCAGTAGTCTTATGGCTTTGGGGGTAGAAGCTGTTAAGGTACCAGACTTGGTGCTCCGGTACCGCTTGCCAGTGCGGTAGCAGCGAGAACAGTCTGTGACTTTGGTGGCTGGAGTCTTTTACAATTTTTAGGGCCTTCTACTGACAATCGCCTGGTATAGAGGTCTTGGATGGCAGGGAGCCCGGCCCCAGTGAGATCAGGCCTTCCACTGTCGTGTCGTCGGCAAACTTGATTAATGGTCACGCAGTCTTGGGTGAACAGGGAGTACAGGAGGGGACTAAGCATGGATCCCAGAGGGGCCCCCGTGTTGAGGGTCAGCATGGCATATTTTTATTGCCTGCCCTCACCACCTGGGGCGGGCCATCAGTAAGTCCAGGATCCAGTTGCAGAGGGAGGTGTTCAGTTCCAGGGTCCTTCGCTTAGTGATAAGCTTAGAGGCCACTATGGTGATGAATGCTGTGTTGTAGTCAATGAGCAGCATTCTCACGTATGTGTTCCTTTTGTCCAAGTGGGAAAGGGTAGTGTGGAGTGCAATAGAGATTGTGTTGTCTGTGGATCTGTTGGGGCGGTATGCTATTTAGAGTGGGTCCTGGGATGATAGTTTTGATTTAAGCCATAACCAACCTCGCAAAGCATTTCATGGCTACAGATGTGAGTGCTACAGGTCAGTAGTCATTTAGGCATGTTACCTTGGTGGTCTGCTAAAAACATGTAAGCATTACAGATTGGGTTAGGGAAGGGTTGAAAATGTCAGTGAAGACACTTTCCAACTGGTCAGCGCAAGATCTGAGTATGCGTCCTGGTAATCCGTCTGGCCCTGCAGCCTTGTGAATGTTAAGGTCTTACTCACATCGGCTGGAACAGCTGGTGCTCTCATGCATGATTCGGTGTTGCTTGCCTCGAAGTGAGCATAAAAGGCATTTATCTCAACTGGTAGGCTCGCGTCACTGGGCAGCTCGCTGCTAGGTTTCCTTTGTAATCTGTGATAGTTTGTAAACCCTGCCACAACCTGATGACTGTCAGAGCTGGTGTAGTAGGATTTGATCTCAGTCCTGTATTGATGCTTTGCCTGTTTGATGGTTCATCATAGGGCGTATCGGGATTTCTTATAAGCGTCCAGGTTAGTGTCCTGCTCCTTGAAAGCAGCTGCTCCAGCCTTTAGCTCAGTGCAGATGTTGCCTGTAATTCACGGCTTCTGGTTGGGATATGTACGTACGGTCACTGTGAGGTTGACATCATCGATGCACTTATTGAGTGAAGCCGTGACTGATGTGGTATACTACTCAATGCCACCAGATGAATGCCAGAACATATTCCAGTCTGTGCTAGCAAAACAGTCCTGTAGCTTAGCATCTGCTACGTCGGAACCTCTTCCGTATTGAGCACGTCACTGGTACGTCCTGTTTGAGTTTTTGCTTTAAAACTTCTTGACGCACCCATCCTGTTAACGGGATCATTTATCAACATCCTCTGAATTGCAGAGCGCCAAATTCAAATTAAATTACTAAAAATATTTAATTTTCATGAAATCACAAATGCAATATAGCAAAACACAGCGTAGCTTGTTGTTAATCCACCTGGCGTGTCAGATTTCAATAAAGCTTTTCAGCAAAAGCATAACAAGCGTTTATGTAAGAACATCTCTCTCAGTAGACAAAATATTACAAACACCCAGCAGCCAAGTAGATTGATCACAAAAGTCAGAAAAGCAATAAATTAAATCCCTTACCTTTGATGATCTTCGGATGTTTGCACTCACGAGACTCCCAGTTACACAATAAATGTTCCTTTTGTTCCATAAAGAATATTTTTATATCCAAAATACCTCCATTTGTTTGGCGCTGCTATGTTCAGAAATCCACAGGCTCGAGCGGTCATGACATCGCATTCCAAATAGTATCCGTAAAGTGCGTAGAAAGATGTAAAATGTTTTTATAATCAATCCTCAGGTTGTTTTTACAATATATAATCGATAATATGTCAACCGAATGTACAGTGCCTTGCGAAAGTATTCGACCTCCTTGAACTTTGCAACCTTTTGCCATATTTCAGGCTTCAAACATAAAGATATAAAACTGTCTTTTTTGTGAAGAATCAACAACAAGTGAAGTGGAATCAATCATGAAGTGGAATGACATTTATTGGATATTTCAAACTTTTTTAACAAATAAAAACTGAAAAATTGGGTGTCTTTAATGTATCTTTATGTTTGAAGCCTGAAATGTGGCAAAAGGTCGCAAAGTTCAAGGGGGCCGAATACTTTCGCAAGGCAC
>NW_026280801.1:0-11386 GCF_023373465.1 Oncorhynchus keta | reverse complement strand
TTTATTTTTTTATTTTTTTATTTTTTATTTCACCTTTATTTAACCAGGTAGGCTAGTTGAGAACAAGTTCTCATTTGCAACTGCGACCTGGCCAAGATAAAGCATAGCAGTGTGAACAGACAACAGAGTTACACATGGAGTAAACAATTAGCAAGTCAATAACACAGTAGAAAAAAATGGGCAGTCTATATACAATGTGTGCAAAAGGCATGAGGAGGTAGGCGAATAATACAATTTTGCAGATTAACACTGGAGTGATAAATGATCAGATGGGCATGTACAGGTAGAGATATTGGTGTGCAAAAGAGCAGAAAAGTAAATAAATAAAAACAGTATAAAAACAGTATGGGAATGAGGTAGGTGAAAAAGGGTGAGCTATTTACCTATAGACTATGTACAGCTGCAGCGATCGGTTAGCTGCTCGGATAGCTGATGTTTGAAGTTGGTGAGGGAGATAAAAGTCTCCAACTTCAGCGATTTTTGCAATTCGTTCCAGTCACAGGCAGCAGAGTACTGGAGCGAAAGGCGGCCAAATGAGGTGTTGGCTTTAGGGATGATCAGTGAGATACACCTGCTGGAGCGCGTGCTACGGATGGGTGTTGCCATCGTGACCAGTGAACTGAGATAAGGCGGAGCTTTACCTAGCATGGACTTTTAGATGACCTGGAGCCAGTGGGTCTGGCGACGAATATGTAGTGAGGGCCAGCCGACTAGAGCATACAAGTTGCAGTGGTGGGTGGTATAAGGTGCTTTAGTGACAAAACGGATGGCACTGTGATAGACTGCATCCAGTTTGCTGAGTAGAGTGTTGGAAGCCATTTTGTAGATGACATCGCCGAAGTCGAGGATCGGTAGGATAGTCAGTTTTACTAGGGTAAGCTTGGCAGCGTGAGTGAAGGAGGCTTTGTTGCGGAATAGAAAGCCGACTCTGGATTTGATTTTTGATTGGAGATGTTTGATGTGAGTCTGGAAGGAGAGTTTGCAGTCTAGCCAGACACCTAGGTACTTATAGATGTCCACATATTCAAGGTTGGAACCATCCAGGGTGGTGATGCTAGTCGGGCATGCGGGTGCAGGCAGCGATCGGTTGAAAAGCATGCATTTGGTTTTACTCGCGTTTAAGAGCAGTTGGAGGCCCACGGAAGGAGTGCTGTATGGCATTGAAGCTCGTTTGGAGGTTTGATAGCACAGTGTCCAATGACGGGCCGAAAGTATATAGAATGGTGTCGTCTGCGTAGAGGTGGATCAGGGAATCGCCCGCAGCAAGAGCAACATCATTGATATATACAGAGAAAAGAGTCGGCCCGAGAATTGAACCCTGTGGCACCCCATAGAGACTGCCAGAGGACCGGACAGCATGCCCTCTGATTTGACACACTGAACTCTGTCTGCAAAGTAATTGGTGAACCAGGCAAGGCAGTCATCCGAAAAGCGAGGCTGTTGAGTCTGCCGATAAGAATTTGGTGATTGACAGAGTCGAAAGCCTTGGCGAGGTCGATGAAGACGGCTGCACAGTACTGTCTTTTATCGATGGCGGTTATGATATCATTTAGTACCTTGAGTGTGGCTGAGGTGCACCCGTGACCGGCTCGGAAACCAGATTGCACAGCGGAGAAGGTACGGTGGGATTCGAGATGGTAGGCTAGTTGAGAACAAGTTCTCATTTGCAACTCGATCTGGGCCAAGATAAAGCATAGCAATTCGACACATACAACAACACAGAGTTACACATGGAATAAACAAAACATAGTCAATAATACAGTAGAACAAAGAAAACAAAAAAGTCTATATACATTGGAGGTGCAAATGAGGGTAAGATAAGAGAGGTAAGGCAAAAAATAGGCCATGGTGGCGAAGTAATTACAATATAGCAATTAAACACTGGAATGGTAGATGTGCAGAAGATGAATGTGCAAGTAGAGATACTGGGGTGCAAAGGAGCAAGGTAAATAAATAAATAAATACTGGATGAGATAGGTAGATAGATGGTCTGTTTAAAGATGGGGTATGTACAGGTACAGTGATCTGTAAGCTGCTCTGACAGCTGGTGCTTAAAGCTAGTGAGGAGATGTGAGTCTCCAGCTTCAGAGGCTTTTGGAAGGAAAGACAACCAAAGGAGGAGGAAGTGGCACAGGGGGTGACCAGCGATATATACCTGCTGGAGCGTGCTACAGTGGATGCTGCTATGGTGACCAGCGATATATACCTGCTGGAGCGCGTGCTACAGTGGATGCTGCTATGGTGACCAGTGATATATACCTGCTGGAGCGCCTGCTACGAGTGGATGCTGCTATGGTGACCAGCGATATACCTGCTGGAGCGCGTGCTACGAGTGGATGCTGCTATGGTGACCAGCGATATATACCTGCTGGAGCGCGTGCTAAAGTGGATGCTGCTATGGTGACCAGCGAGATATACCTGCTGGAGCGCGTGCTACGAGTGGATGCTGCTATGGTGACCAGTGATATATACCTGCTGGAGCGCCTGCTACGAGTGGATGCTGCTATGGTGACCAGCGATATATACCTGCTGGAGCACGTGCTACGAGTGGATGCTGCTATGGTGACCAGCGATATATACCTGCTGGAGCGCGTGCTACGAGTGGATGCTGCTATGGTGACCAGCGATACTGCTGAGCACGTGCTACAGTGGATGCTGCTATGGTGACCAGCGATATATACCTGCTGGAGCGCGTGCCACGAGTGGATGCTGCTATGGTGACCAGTGAGCTGAGATAAGGCGGGGCTTTACCTAGCAGAGACTTGTAGATAACCTGTAGCCAGTGGGTTTGGCGACGAGTATAAAGCGAGGGCCAACCAATGAGAGCATACAGATCGTACTGGTGGGTAGTGTATGGGGCTTTGGCACTGTGATAGACAACCCATATGAGTTCTGTTATACTCACAGACATCATTCAAACACTTTAAGAAACTTCAGAGTGTTTTCTACCCAAATCTACTACGAACTTCTGACTTCAACTGTGTGTGTGTGCGTGCGTGTATATATCGATGTGTGTGTGTGTGTGTGTGTGTGTGTGTAAATAATATAAAAACTGGGAATTATGATATCTTTAACATATTTCAAGTATATCTTTTTGGGAATTAGAATCGGTAATATACGGGAACGTCAATACATCGGTAATATCTCACTCTGTGTGTCTTCTCCCCTCTCCAGGTAAGATGGTGGGCTGTGCGGTGATCCATGTGAACGGTGATGATGCGGATGAGGTGGTGCGAGCCACGAGGCTGGCGGTGGAGTACCAGAGACGCTTTAGGAAGGATGTTATCCTGGACCTGCTCTGCTACAGACAGTGGGGACACAACGAGCTGGGCCAACCTCCTTCACTAACCCTGCCATGTACAAGATCATCCGGTAGGTCGTTGACTTCTTACTGCCCTCGGAGGTATTTAACAATCAATTCATTTATTCATTTATTTATCCCAACCAGGTAGCCTAAATCATTGAGAACTAGATTAAGGCAGCCCCCCCCCACTCCTCTCTGATTCAGAGGGGTTAAATGCAGAAGACACATTTCAGTTGAATGCATTCAGTTGTACAACTGACTTGGTATCCCCTTCTCTAATTCTCTTTGCAACAAGATGGTTGCTGATGTTTATTTCCTTGAACTGTATACTTGATTACAGTATAACAATGGCCTGTATACTTGATTACAGTATAACAATGGCCTGTATACTTGATTACAGTATATCAATGGCCTGTATACTTGATTACAGTATAACAATGGCCTGTATACTTGATTACAGTATATCAATGGCCTGTATACTTGATTACAGTATATCAATGGCCTGTATACTTGATTACAGTATATCAATGGCCTGTATACTTGATTACAGTATATCAATGGACTGACCATGAAGCCACCTTATCTAATCTTTTCAAACAACACCTCATCAACTCTAACCTTCCTAATATATAGTATTTGCTTTCGACTGTTTGCCCTTATATAGCCTTGATTACAGAACAATGTCCAAATGACATCAAATACCTCCCCCCAGCTCCAGGAAGAGCACCCCAGACTCTTACGCTGACCAGCTGATCTCAGAGGGCCTGATGACAGAGGAGGAGCGTGTTGCCATCAGGACAGCCCACTACGGCATGCTGAACGACAAGCTGACTAACATGACCTTCTACAGCCCTCTACCCATGAACCTGCAGGTAACATGACCCTCTACAGCCCTCCACCCACCAGGTAACATGACCCTCTACAGCCCTCTACCCATGAACCTGCAGGTAACATGACCCTCTACAGCCCTCTACCCATGAACCTGCAGGTAACATGACCCTCTACAGCCCTCTACCCATGAACCTGCAGGTAACATGACCCTCTACAGCCCTCTACCCATGAACCTGCAGGTAACATGACCCTCTACAGCCCTCTACCCATGAACCTGCAGGTAACATGACCCTCTACAGCCCTCTACCCATGAACCTGCAGGTAACATTTTTTTTATTTTTTTATTTTTTATTTCACCTTTATTTAACCAGGTAGGCTAGTTGAGAACAAGTTCTCATTTGCAACTGCGACCTGGCCAAGATAAAGCATAGCAGTGTGAACAGACAACACAGAGTTACACATGGAGTAAACAATTAGCAAGTCAATAACACAGTAGAAAAAATGGGCAGTCTATATACAATGTGTGCAAAAGGCATGAGGAGGTAGGCGAATAATACAATTTTGCAGATTAACACTGGAGTGATAAATGATCAAATGGTCATGTACAGGTAGAGATGACCCTCTACAGCCCTCCACCCACCAGGTAACATGACCCTCTACAGCCCTCCACCGACCAGGTAACATGACCCTCTACAGCCCTCCACCCATGAACCTGCAGGTAACATGACCCTCTACAGCCCTCCACCCACCAGGTAACATGACCCTCTACAGCCCTCCACCCACCAGGTAACATGACCCTCTACAGCCCTCTACCCATGAACCTGCAGGTAACATGACCCTCTACAGCCCTCTACCCATGAACCTGCAGGTAACATGACCCTCTACAGCCCTCTACCCATGAACCTGCAGGTAACATGACCCTCTACAGCCCTCTACCCATGAACCTGCAGGTAACATGACCCTCTACAGCCCTCCACCCACCAGCCCTCCACCCACCAGGTAACATGACCCTCGACAGCCCTCCACCGACCAGGTAACATGACCCTCTACAGCCCTCTACCCATGAACCTGCAGGTAACATGACCCTCTATAGCCCTCCACCACCAGCCCTCCACCCACCAGGTAATATGACCCTCTACAGCCCTCCACCCACCAGCCCTCCACCCACCAGGTAATATGACCCTCTGCAGCCCTCCACCCACCAGCCCTCCACCCACCAGGTAATATGACCCTCTACAGCCCTCCACCCACCAGCCCTCCACCCACCAGGTAACATGAGCCTCTACAGCCCTCCACCCATGAACCTGCAGGTAACATGACCCTCTACAGCCCTCCACCCACCAGCCCTCCACCCACCAGGTAATATGACCCTCTACAGCCCTCCACCCACCAGCCAATATGAATATCTACAGCCCTCCACCCATGAACCTGCAGGTAACATGACCCTCGACAGCCCTCCACCCACCAGCCCTCCACCCACCAGGTAATATGACCCTCTACAGCCCTCCACCCACCAGCCCTCCACCCACCAGCCAATATGACCCTCTACAGCCCTCCACCCCAGCCCTCCACCCACCAGGTAATATGACCCTCTATAGCCCTCCCCCCCACCAGCCCTCCACCCACCAGGTAATATGACCCCTACAGCCCTCCACCCACCAGCCCTCCACCCACACCAGGTAATATGACCCTCTATAGCCCTCCACCCACCAGCCCTCCACCCACCAGGTAATATGACCCCCCTTCAGCCCTCCACCCACCAGCCCTCCACCCACCAGGTAATATGACCCTCTATAGCCCTCCACCCACCAGCCCTCCACCCCAGGTAATATGACCCTCTATAGCCCTCCACCCACCAGAGTAACATGACCCTCTACAGCCTCCACCCACCAGCCCTCCACCCACCAGCCCTCCACCCACCAGGTAATATGACCCTCTATAGCCCTCCACCCACCAGCCCTCCACCCACCAGGTAATATGACCCTCTATAGCCCTCCACCCACCAGGTAATATGACCCTCTACAGCCCTCCACCCACTAATCTGCAGGTCTGTGATGTGAAATAATTTAAAATACTTTAGCTGGGCTTGATTGAGTTTGCGTCGTCACGATGAACCAATAGAATATGTTGACACCACAGGCAGATTAAAGCAAACGCTCAAAATATGTGACCGTTTGTACCGGTCTGGTGACGAGAGCTCCCTGGGGTGTTGAGAAACGGAGCAGAATACATGTTTCTATTGTTTGCTGTAGCAAATAGACTAATACAGTTGTATTGTTGTTGTTGTTGTTGCAGGGCGCTGGGGAGGTCTGGAGGAGCCCCAGGCCAGGGTCACTCACTGGGACACCGAGTGCCTGCTCCCCTGCTGCAGTGCGTAGGGGCCAAATCTGTGGAATCCTCGAAGGAATCCAGCTACACAGTCACTTGGGAAGATGCGTGGCGGTAATAACAATTATAGGATATATATATATATATACTTACATTTGTGTGTATTAGGTAGTTGTTGTGGAATTGTTAGATTACATGTTAGATATTACTAACACGGTTCGCAACAATACAGTGCTTTTCTTTTGTGTGAACAATTATTGTTTTTTCTTGCATATCCTCGACAATTACAGTCTCAAGATACAATACACATGTACAGTTCAATAGGAGAAAACAAACAAAGGAAAGTAAACAATGCCGTACAAATGAAAAAGGACAAAACCGATTTTGAAAAACCAAATACAGTATGTTTCCTTTTTTTGCACTATTGGTTAGAACCTGTAAGTAAGCATTTCACTGTAAGGTCTACTACACCCCTGTTGTATTCAGCATTTCACTGTAAGGTCTACTACACCTGTTGTATTCAGCATTTCACTGTAAGGTCTACTATACCGGTTGTATTCAGCATTTCACTGTGAGGTCTACTACACCTGTTGTATTCGGCATTTCACTGTAGGTCTACTACACCTGTTGTATTCGGCATTTCACTGTACGGTCTACTACACCTGTTGTATTCAGCATTTCACTGTAAGATCTACTACACCTGTTGTATTCAGCATTTCACTGTAAGGTCTACTACACCTGTTGTATTCAGCATTTCACTGTAAGGTCTACTACACCTGTTGTATTCAGCATTTCACTGTAAGGTCTACTACACCTGTTGTATTCAGCATTTTCACTGTAAGGTCTACTACACCTGTTGTATTCAGCATTTCACTGTAAGGTCTACTACACCTGTTGTATTCAGCATTTCACTGTAAGGTCTACTACACCTGTTGTATTCAGCATTTCACTTATAAGGTCTACTACACCTGTTGTATTCAGCATTTCACTGTAAGGTCTACTACACCTGTTGTATTCAGCATTTCACTGTAAGGTCTACTACACCTGTTGTATTCAGCATTTCACTGTAAGGTCTACTGCACCTGTTGTATTCAGCATTTCACTGTAAGGTCTACTACACCTGTTGTATTCAGCATTTCACTGTGGGTCTACTACACCTGTTGTATTCAGCATTTCACTGTAAGAGTCTACTACACCTGTTGTATTCAGCATTTCACTGTAAGGTCTACTACACCTGTTGTATTCAGCATTTCACTGTGAGGTCTACTACACCCTGTTGTATTCAGCATTTCACTGTAAGGTCTACTACACTGTTGTATTCAGCATTTTCACTGTAAGGTCTACTACACCTGTTGTATTCAGCATTTCACTGTAAGGTCTACTACACCTGTTGTATTCAGCATTTCACTGTAAGGTCTACTATACCTGTTGTATTCAGCATTTCACTGTAAGGTCTAGGCATTTCACTACTACACCTGTTGTATTCAGCATTTCACTGTAAGGTCTACTATACCTATTTGTATTCAGCATTTCACTGTAAGGTCTACTACACCTGTTGTATTCAGCATTTCACTGTACTATACCTGTTGGCATTTCACTGTAAGGTCTACTACACCTGTTGTATTCAGCATTTCACTGTAAGGTCTACTACACCTGTTGTATTCAGCATTTCAATGTAAGTCTACTATACCTGTTGTATTCAGCATTTCACTGTAAACTATACCGGTTGTATTAGGCTACTACTACTACTGTTATATTCAGCATTTCACTGGAGTCTACTACAGTTGTATTCACCTGTTCTACTACACCTGTATATTCAGCATTTTCAATGTTGAGGCATTTCACTGTACTACTACCTGTTATATTCAGCATTTCACTGTAAGGTCTACTATACCGGTTGTATTCGGCATTTCACTGTAGGTCTACTACACCTGTTATATTCAGCATTTCACTGCTAAGGTCTACTATACCGGTTGTATTCGGCATTTCACTGTAGGTCTACTCCACCTGTTGTATTCTGCATTTCACTGTAAGGTCTACTCCACCTGTTGTATTCTGCATTTCACTGTAAGGTCTACTATACCTGTTGTATTCGGCATTTCACTGTAAGGTCTATATACCTGTTGTATTCAGCATTTCACTGTAAGGTCTACTCCACCTGTTCTGCATTTCACTGTAAGGTCTACTATACCTGTTGTGATACGGCACATTTCACTGTAAGGTCTACTATACCTGTTGTATTCGGCATTTCACTGTAAGGTCTACTATGCCAGTTTATTATTCAGCATTTCACTGTAAGGTCTACTATACCGATTTATTATTCAGCATTTCACTGTAAGGTCTACTACACCTGTTGTATTCCCGGCATTTCACTGTAAAGGTCTACTATACCTGTTGTATTCAGCATTTCACTGTAAGGTCTACTACACCTGTTGTATTCAGCATTTCACTGTAAAGGGTCTACTACACCTGTTGTATTCAGCATTTCACTGTAAGGGTCTACTACACCTGTTGTATTCAGCATTTCACTGTAAGGTCTACTATACCTGTTGTATTCCAGCATTTCACTGTAAGGTCTACTATACCTGTTGTATTCAGCATTTCACTGTAAGGTCTACTACACCTGTTGTATTCAGCATTTCACTGTAAGTTCACTGTGGGTCTACTACACCTGTTGTATTCGGCATTTCACTGTAGGTCTACTACACCTGTTGTATTCAGCATTTCACTGTAAGGTCTACTACACCTGTTGTATTCAGCATTTCACTGTAAGGTCTGCTATACCTGTTGTATTCAGCATTTCACTGTAAGGTCTACTATACCTGTTGTATTCAGCATTTCACTGTAAGGTCTACTACCTGTTGTATTCAGCATTTCACTGCTTAAGGTCTACTATACCTGTTGTATTCAGCATTTCACTGTAAAGGTCTACTATACCTGTTGTATTCAGCATTTCACTGTAAGGGTCTGCTACACCTGTTGTATTCAGCATTTCACTGTAAGGTCTACTACATCTGTTATATTCAGCATTTCACTGTAAGTTCACTGTGAGGTCTACTGCACCTGTTGTATTCGGCATTTCACTGTAAGGTCTACTACACCTGTTGTATTCAGCATTTCACTGTAGGTCTACTACACCTGTTGTATTCAGCATTTCACTGTAAGGTCTACTATACCTGTTGTATTCAGCATTTCACTGTAAAGGTCTACTATACCTGTTGTTGCAACATTTCACTGTAAGGTCTACTACACCTGTTGTATTCAGCATTTCACTGTGAGGTCTACTATACCTGTTGTATTTCAGCATTTCACTGTAAGGTCTACTACACCTGTTGTATTCAGCATTTCACTGTAAGGTCTACTATACCTATTTGTATTCAGCATTTCACTGTAAGGTCTACTACACCTGTTGTATTCAGCATTTCACTGTAAGGTCTACTACACCTGTTGTATTCAGCATTTCACTGTAAGGTCTACTACACCTGTTGTATTCAGCATTTTCTGTAAGGTCTACTATACCTGTTGTATTCAGCATTTCACTGTAAGGTCTACTACACCTGTTGTATTCAGCATTTCACTGTAAGGTCTACTACACCTGTTGTATTCAGCATTTCACTGTAGGAGTCTACTATACCTGTTGTATTCAGCATTTCACTGTAAGGTCTACTACACCTGTTGTCATTCAGCATTTCACTGTGAGGTCTACTATACCTGTTGTATTCAGCATTTCACTGTAAGGTCTGCTACACCTGTTGTATTCAGCATTTCACTGTAAGGTCTACTATACCTGTATTCAGCATTTCACTGTAAGGTCTACTACCCTGTTTGTATTCAGCATTTTCACTGTAAGGTCTACTACACCTGTTGTATTCAGCATTTCACTGTAGGGTCTACTATACCTGTTGTATTCAGCATTTCACTGTAAGGTCTACTATACCTGTTGTATTCAGCATTTCACTGTAAGGTCTGCTACACCTGTTGTATTCAGCATTTCACTGTAAGGTCTACTACATCTGTTATATTCAGCATTTCACTGTAAGTTCACTGTGAGGTCTACTACACCTGTTGTATTCGGCATTTCACTGTAAGGTCTACTACACCTGTTGTATTCAGCATTTCACTGTAAGGTCTACTACCCTTTGTATTCAGCATTTCACTGTAAGGTCTACTATACCTGTTGTATTCAGCATTTCACTGTAAGGTCTACTATACCTGTTTGTATTCAGCATTTCACTGTAAGGTCTACTACACCTGTTTATTCAGCATTTCACTGTAAGGTCTACTATACCTGTTGTATTCAGCATTTCACTGTAAGGTCTACTATACCTGTTGTATTCAACATTTCACTGTAAGGTCTACTATACCTGTTGTATTCAGCATTTCACTGTGAGGTCTACTCCACCTGTTGTATTCTGCATTTCACTGTAAGGTCTACTACACCTGTTGTATTCAGCATTTCACTGTAAGGTCTACTACATCTGTTATATTCAGCATTTCACTGTAAGTTTCACTGTGAGGTCTACTACACCTGTTGTATTCTGCATTTTCACTGTAAGTCTGCTCCACCTGTTGTATTCCAGCATTTCACTGTAGTCTACTCCACCTGTTGTATTCTGCATTTCACTGTAGGGTCTACTATACCTGTTGTATTCAGCATTTCACTGTAAGGTCTACTACACCTGTTGTATTCTGCATTTCACTGTAAGGTCTACTACACCTGTTGTATTCAGCATTTCACTGTAAGGTCTACTATACCTGTTGTATTCAGCATTTCACTGTAAGTCTACTATACCTGTTGTATTCAGCATTTCTCTATAAGTCTACTACACCTGTTGTATTCAGCATTTCACTGTAAGGTCTACTACACCTGTTGTATTCAGCATTTCACTGTAAGGTCTCTCCACCTGTTGTATTCAGCATTTC
>NW_026280800.1:0-5637 GCF_023373465.1 Oncorhynchus keta | reverse complement strand
CTGCCTGAGGCGATTCTCAATTAGAGTCAGGTGCTTCGCGTTGTCTCTGATTGGGAACCGTATTTAGGCAGCCTGACTTTCGCTTTGTATTTTGTGGGTGTTTGTTCCTGTCTTTGTGTAGTAGTCACCAGATAGGCTGTAATTAGTTTCACGTTCCGTTCTGTTGTTTTTGTATTTAGTATTCAGTTATTTCATGTACCGCGTTTTCTTTCATTAAAGTCATGAGTAACCTACACGCTGCGTTTCGGTCCGACTCTCTTCATTCAACAGACAAACGCCGTTACAGAAACACCCACCACCGTTCACGGACCGAGCAACGTGTAAACTGGCAACGACGTAGACAGCTGGAGCAGAAAAAGGAGGACGAATTATTCGGAGAATGGACATGGGAAGACGTGTTGGATGGTAAAGGTTGTTACACTTGGGAGGAGATATTGGCCGGAAGAGATCGCCTCCCATGGGAACAGGTGGAGGCACTAAGGAGAGCAGAGGCAGCCGGAGATAGGAGCCAACGATACGAGGGAACACGGTTGGCAAGGAAACCTGAAAAGCAGCCCAAAAAATTATTGGGCGGGGGCTAGAAGGGAGAATAGTTATGCCAGGTAGGAGACCTGCGCAAACTCCCTATGCTCACCGTTGGGCTAGAGAGACCGGGCAGGCACCGTGTTATGCTATGGAGCGCACGGTGTTTCCAGTGCGGGTGCATAGCCCGGTGCGGCACATACCAGCCCTTCCTATTGGCCGGGCTAGAGTGGGCATCGAGCCAGGTAATCTTGGGCAGGCTCGGTGCTCAAGAGCTCCAGTGCGCCTGCACGGTCCGGTCTATCCAGAGCCACCTCTACACACCAGTCCTCCGGTAGCAGCTCCCCGCACCAGGCTTCCTGTGCGTATCCTCAATCCAGTACCACCAGTTCCAGCACCACGCACCAGGCCTCCAGTGCGCCTCGCCTGTTCAGCGCAGCCAGCGCTTTTCTCCTCTCCTGCGCTGTCGGAGTCTCCCGCCTGTTTAGCGCAGCCAGAGCTTTTCTCCTCTCCTGCGCTGCCGGAGTCTCCTGTCTGCCCAGCGCCACCAGTGCTCCCAGTCTGCCCAGCGCCGCCAGTCTTCCCAGCGCCGCCAGTCTGCCCAGCGTCGCCAGTGCTCCCAGTCTGCCCAGCGCCGCTAGTGCTCCCAGTCTGCCCAGCGCCGCCAGTGCCGCCAGTCAGCCCAGCGCCGCCAGACAACCAGTCTCTTCCAGATCTGTCCGACAACCAGTCTCTTCCAGATCTGCCAGACAACCAGTCTCTTCCAGATCTGCCAGACAACCAGTCTCTTCCAGATCTGCCCGACAACCAGTCTCTTCCAGATCTGCCCGAAAACCAGTCTCTTCCAGATCTGCCAGACAACCAGTCTCTTCCAGATCTGCCCGACAACCAGTCTCTTCCAGATCTGCTTGTCAACCTGAATCTTCCAGTTCCACCAGCCAGCCAGGATTTCCCGGAGCCTACTACCTGCCTGAGCTTCCTCTCAGTACTGAGCTTCCTCTCAGTACTGGGCTTCCTCTCAGTACTGGGTTTCCCCTCAGTACCGGGCTTCCCCTCAGTACCAGGCTGCTTCTGTCCTGAGCTGCCCCTCAGTCCCGTGCTGCCCCTCTGTCCCGGGCTGCCCCTCTGTCCCGGGCTGCCCCTCTGTCCCGAGATGCCCCTCTGTGCCGGGCTGCCCCTCTGTGCCGGGCTGCCCCTCTGTCCCGAGCTGCCCCTCTGTCCCGAGCTGCCCCTCTGTCCCGAGCTGCCCCTCTGTCACGAGCTGCTCCTCAGTTATGTGGGGATCAGGGTGAGGACTATTAGGCCATGGTCGGCGGAGAAGGTGGATTATCCCAGGACGCGAAGGGGAGGAAATAGGACATTAATGGAGTGGGGTCCACGTCCCGAGCCAGAACCGCCACCATGGACAGACGCCCACCCGGACCCTCCCTATGCTCTTGAGGTGCGTCCGGGAGTCTGCACCTTAGGGGGGTTCTGTCACGCCTTGGTCATTGTATTTTGTGTTTTTGGTATATGTTTGGGTTGGCCAGGGTGTGACATGGGTTTATATGTTGTTTTCGTATTGGGGTTTGTAGTATTTGGGATCGCGGCTGATTAGGGGTGTGGTTTCTAAATCCAAGATGGCGTAGCAGTCGGACGTGTGTTTTGTCTTGTCCCGTCCTGTCTAGTGTAAATATAGTTTTCTTCGTTTTTTTTTTTTTTTCTGTATATATTTCGTACATATTTTAATCTCACTTTCCAACTAGAGCTGAATATACTCTCCTGCAACCCGCATCACCCAATGTGGTACGGATCTGCTTTTTCTATACTTTACTTTAGAACCGGAACCACCATCAGAAGCTAGCCAGCTAACTAGCTACTAGCTAGTACTCAGTTAGCCATTGCTAGCGGTCTTCAAAGCTAACTAGGACACCAGCGCGACATCAACCCAGAGCATATCAGACTGCTCTTTCTCTACCACATCTCCGGATTCCTACCGCAAGCTCTGAACCTTTACACCGGATCATCGCAACTAGCTAGCTGCAATCCGAGTGGCTACTCCTGGCTAACGTCTCTGTCCCAAAAACAAGCACCAGCTAGCCTTGAGCTAAGCCCATCTCCCGACTAGCCCGAAGAGGCCCATAACAATACCTCTTTGCCAATTGGCCTGGACCCTTTACGCTGAGACTAGGAGCCCGCCGATCCATCACCGCGACCGGTCGCCGGACATAATCGTCCGCCGAGGTAGGTTTCAACAGGGCTTTTCTGCGACATCGCTAAAGATCCATCTGCTGGCCAAGGCCCGCGAGCTTTCTGAAACGCTGTGTCTCCAGCTCACCTAGCGTACTAGAGCACCTGTAGCATACTCTGTGCTACAACACACGGGCCCACGACCGGTCTGTCGATGTCACCGCATGAAGAGGAATAAACAGACTCACCCCATCCCACGTCCCCCAAGAAAAAAAAATGGCTCTCTGGCCTCGCTATCTCCCCTGCTTGCTAATTCGGCCTGCTAACGGCTAGCTTGTCTAGCCGGGCCTGAACTGTTAGCTTGTTAGCACAGGCCTGCTAACCATCTGAATCACCGCATCCCAAACACTCTGAACCCATTTACTTTCTATCTCTCTTTGATTTTTATTTTGTTTATACCTTCCGGAAACCTGCCTCACCACTGTGATACGGAATCGCTATTACTTTTAATTTTATTTTTATGACACACTAAGAACCTCCAGACGCTAACCAGCTAACTAGCTACAAGCTATTTAGTCATTGTTAGTTTTTTTAAACCTGGATAACACTCGCCAGCCAAGCTTCCTGCCCATCCACCGCTGCCCCCCTGGGCTGATCTCTTGGCTACATAGCTGACGCACGCTGGACTGTCCATTAATCACGGTACCCCATTCTGCTTGTTTGTTTATCATAATAAATTTGAATTTGCCTAGTCAAGCGCCATTTTGCCTGCTGTTTGTTTGTGGCTGGCTATTAGCCTCGCCTACTGTTTTTAGCTAGCTTTCCCCAGATCAGCACCTGTGATTACTGTATGCCTCGCTGTATGTCTCTCTCAAATGTCAATATGCCCTGTATACTGTTGTTCAGGTTAGTTATCATTGTTTTAGTTCACAATGGAGCCCCTAGATCCACTCTGCATACCCCTGTTACCTCCTTTGTCCCACCCCCACACATGCGGTGACCTCACCCATTACAACCAGCATGTCCAGAGATACAACCTCTCTCATCATCACCCAGTGCCTGGGCTTACCTCCGCTGTACCCGCACCCCACCATACCCCTGTCTGCGCATTATGCCCTGAATATATTCTACCATGCCCAGAAACCTGCTCCTCTTATCCTCTGCCCCCAACGCTCTAGGCGACCAGTTTTGATAGCCTTTAGCCGCACCCTCATACTACTCCTTCTCTGTTCCGTGGGTGATGTGGAGGTAAACCCAGGCCCTGCATGTCCCCAGGTACCCTCATTTGTTGACTTCTGTGATCGAAAAGTATTGGTTTTATGCATGTCAACATCAGAAGCCTCCTCCCTAAGTTTGTTTTACTCACTGCTTTAGCACACTCTGCTAACCCTGATGTTCTTGCCGTGTCTGAATCCTGGCTCAGGAAGGCCACCAAAATTCAGAGATTTCCATACCCAACTATAACATCTTCCGTCAAGATAGAACTGCCAAAGGGGGCGGAGTCGCAGTCTACTGCAGAGATAGCCTGCAAAGTAATGTCATACTTTCCAGGTCCATACCCAAACAGTTTGAACTACTAATTTTGAAAATTACTCTCTCCAGAAACAAGTCTCTCACTGTTGCCGCCTGCTACCGACCCCCGTCAGCTCCCAGCTGTGCCCTGGACACCATTTGTGAATTGATCGCCCCCCATCTAGCTTCAGAGTTTGTTCTGTTAGGTGACCTAAACTGGGATATGCTTAACACCCCGGCAGTCCTACAATCTAAGCTAGATGCCCTCAATCTCACTCAAATCATCAAGGAACCCACCAGGTACAACCCTAACTCTGTAAACAAGGGCACCCTCATAGACGTCATCCTGACCAACTGGCCCTCCAAATATACCTCCGCTGTCTTCAACCAGGATCTCAGCGATCACTGCCTCATCGCCTGTATCCGCCACGGAGCCGCAGTCAAACGACCACCCCTCATCACTGTCAAACGCTCCCTAAAACACTTCTGTGAGCAGGCCTTTCTAATCGACCTGGCCCGGGTATCCTGGAAGGACATTGACCTCATCCCGTCAGTTGAGGATGCATGGTCATTCTTTAAAAGTAACTTCCTCACCATTTTAGATAAGCATGCTCCGTTCAAAAATGCAGAACCAAGAACAGATACAGCCCTTGGTTCACTCCAGACCTGACTGCCCTCGACCAGCACAAAAACAACCTGTGGCGGACTGCAATAGCATCGAATAGCCCCGTGATATGCAACTGTTCAGGGAAGTCAGGAACCAATACACGCAGTCAGTCAGGAAAGCTAAGGCCAGCTTCTTCAGGCAGAAGTTTGCATCCTGTAGCTCCAACTCCAAAAAGTTCTGGGACACTGTGAAGTCCATGGAGAACAAGAGCACCTCCTCCGGGCTGCCCACTGCACTGAGGCTAGGAAACACGGTCTCCACCGATAAATCCATGATTATCGAAAACTTCAATAAGCACTTCTCAACGGCTGGCCATGCCTTCCGCCTGGCTACTCCAACCTCGGCCAACAGCTCCGCCCCCGTAGTTCCTCACCCAAGCCTCTCCAGGTTCTCCTTTACCCAAATCCAGATAGCAGATGTTCTGAAAGAGCTGCAAAACCTGGACCCGTACAAATCAGCTGGGCTTGACAATCTGGACCCGCTATTTCTGAAACTATCTGCCGCCATTGTCGCAACCCCTATTACCAGCCTGTTCAACCTCTCTTTCATATCGTCTGAGATACCCAAGGATTGGAAAGCTGCCGCAGTCATCCCCTCTTCAAAGGGGGAGACACCCTGGACCCAAACTGCTATAGACCTATATCCATCCATCCTGCCCTGCCTATCTAAGGTCTTCGAAAGCCAAGTCAATAAACAGGTCACTGACCATCTCGAATCCCACCGTACCTTCTCCGCTGTGCAATCTGGTTTCTGAGCCGGTCACGGGT
>NW_026280799.1:0-27811 GCF_023373465.1 Oncorhynchus keta | reverse complement strand
CACAAGAATATAGATGGTGAGAGTAAGCAGTACCTGAACATATAGAAGAGCATGTAGGCACTCCGGGCTCTGGTCCTCAGCACAGTGGCTTCATTGGACATTGACACCTGGCTGTCGTTACAGCAGAACCAGTTTCCACTGGCATGCAATATGTCACTAATGTAGTGCCCTGTGGAACAAGGAAGACAGACTAGAGGTCAAGGGTCAGGCTATTGTGGGTAATAGAGTGTTTTGTAACAGTTAAACAGTTAATTTGGGAGGTAATTTTATCTGTCACATGTGTCAAGTTTTGAAATCAGAGATAAACAAATACACATGGCATTAAATTAGGCATGCCTCTCCATTCCTTTCAATTAAATTGAGCAAACTCTAAACATATTGCAGTGCTTGTTGGGATGACACTTCACTCTGAAGCCTGCAGCCTTGCTCGCTTGGCCGAAATGGCTGTTGGAGGGTCAACTTATCCCCTAAAACAGGGTTCCACAAATGGCGGCCCGCGGGACAAATTTGGCCACCTATGTTTTCTAACCAAATAAAACGTAATTGTTAAAAGACTGTAAAAACACCAGCAAATCAGCTCCAAGTGATTTTCATTTTGGAAATCTGTTACAAAGTGTTCCCACGCACAATAAAGAGATATATGTGGTTGTACACAAATGTAAGCAAGGTTTGAAATTAGTCAAATATTATATCTGTTTGGCCTTCCTACAGTATATTTGCAGTCTACAAATTATTTGTAATTTTGTTCCACACCCCTTCCCATCTGGCTAAGAAAAAAACTGGACCCGAGGCTGAATCTAGTTGATGATCCCTGGCCTTCACCCTCGTTCATGTTCACTCCCTCAGCTTTGGGATGCTTGTGTATACGGCAGAGGCACACGTGAACATGCAAATTGAGATCCAAGGAGAAGGGAGTGATTTGGAATTCAGCTGATGTCATATGTATTGTGCATCTGCATGTGTGTGTTTGATGGTATTTACTTACCGGAGTTTGCGGAGCCTCCCAAATGAGAGACTACGCCAGTCAGCTGGTAGTAACCATTCACTGACTGTACTGGCTTCTGCTTCTGTAAGAAAACACATGTGATCATAGGATTCTCATTTCCTCTACAGTCCACCACACTGTCTACAGTCTACTACAGTACTAGTCTACTACAGGTCTACTACATCGTGTACTCCTCATAACTATCTCAGTGTTCTGTCATAACTTATTTTTCACTGGCTTCACTCTCTCTCTCTCTTCTCACCACTGAGGCTGTCAGCAACACTTTCCCTAGTTCCTGCTCCTTTGAATCTGAGGGGTCAAATATACATATCAAGAGCTGTGAAAATGTGGTCACTTGTCTGAATTGCTCTGGACTAAAACAGCTCCCATACATCACTAAAGATATCTGAGAAACATTTTAAATTGCAGCTTCCAGCTTCTCTGTCAGCAGGACCGTTTTGGGAGTGGGTGGTTTGTGTGGTGTTGGAGCAAGAATATTGTTATGGTGCCATGACCTACCTGAACAGCAGAGGGCGCTGTCTTTGGCCACTCCAGGTGGGCTGGAGACTTGGCTGGCGAGGGTCTGGGGGATGGACCCCTGGATGCTGGGGGCCTGGTTGGTGAGGGCCTGTGGGCTGGCACTGTGCAGGTGTGGCACCATGTCCCCACAGAGGGTGGAGAGCCTCAGCTCCGAAGGAAACAAAAGAGGAGCCTCCAGCTTCTCCAACCCCCCAGGTCCTCCAAACCTCTTCAGATGCAGAACCAGCACACTGCCCAGAAACAGAGAGGAAGAGAGATGAACAGACAGACAATGAAACCAGTCAACAAAATAACAGATGAGTGAAATTTGTTTGGTGGTGCTCAGCTCTAAGTCCTACAACCTGCTCAGGAAGGTAACTACTCCTAAAGGCTCAGGACATTAAACACTGCTAGTACTATGAGAGGTTATAAAGGGACAACTCACAGAGGCAGTGTGTGGAACTGCTCCACCTTTGAGGCGTGGAGGCCTTTACAGCCCTCACATGTGAATTCAACCTGTTCACTCTGGTTAGAAACAAAAGCATTACATAATGAATGATACCACTACAATAATAAGATAGCGTATTCTGAGGCAGTGGGCAGCTTGCCCTGGGTGTTAGTCTCTACATGCAGGGCTGAGCCCTAAGTTCTGACTTTGAAAGTGAGTGCTAGGCTGTTCAGCAAGGTGCGCTCAGGGCTGAAGTCCAATGAGAGGTGGTTGTAGTCCTCTCTGGTAGACGACTCGCGCCCACAGCTTCAGAAGCAGGACAAAGAGAAGAAAAATGCATCAAGTCTGTTTCTGTTTCAGGACTCTACAATGTTTCTGTTCTGCCATGTGTTTTGTAACATTACATTACACCCAATGGGAGCTCTTACCTGGTACATGTGCGCACCGACACAAGCTGGAACTCCAGCTGGGAAACAGGGCAGGTATAGTTCATCCCGAGTGTCTTCAGAATCATGCCCTCCTCCTTCAGCTGGCACAGCATATTGATGAGTAACTCGTGTGCGTCCTATGATGAGGAAGAGACAGAAACACACCAAGATAAAAGAAAATGATGAAGATAAAATGAACCCCTGCAAGAAGAGCACTCGTACACAAGAGAGTAGTGCCTCAGTTACCTGTTGCGTGTCCCCCAGATACTTCAAATCGTATCCCGACAAGGAGTACTTGACCTTCCACATGAGGTCTGCTTTTGAGGCCTGGTTTGCCACACTGTCAGGTAAACCCGAACGGTGCACATCAGACAGACACCTGTAGGGGAGACAGAGAGTAAGTTAGCAGCTGACTGGATGGTGTCAACCTACTGGATAACGCCTGAAGAGGCAGATGAGTAAATACAAATATGTTTTATCTAGTGGCACCCCATCATTAGAATTTATTCATTCGATTTGATGCAATTTCACCTTTGAGGACGGACAATGAAGCCAAACAACAAAAATGTGTTGTTTATTCTCTTAAGATATTTGGTTTGGATTCTGCTCTCAATTCCAGAGCATTTTTAAAAAACTACCAAATTTCCCACGGTAAGGTGGAATGTTCAGTCAATGAGCATTATGGGTCATGTAGTCATTCTACACTTTCCAAATTGGCCTACAAAATGCCTACATAATAATCAGTGTGTCATTGTTGTTCCTCTTGGTTATGAAGATTCCAAAAACAAAAAGAAACTGGAAAATAAACCATAAATACAATACACAGCAAAATATGAAGTGGTTAAGGTTAGGAAAAGAGTTAGGATTAGTGAAAGTGCTATCTTAACCTGCTACGACAATCCCTTTCTGTAGAAGTGGCGTGAAAAGAGTGTCCCTTCTTTAATTTATGACCACAATTAATGGGTGCGTGGGGTGAGTGTCTGCTTTTGAGCCTTCCCTTACCTGAGCAGGTTGGAGAAGGGGGAGGAGCTCCAGAGTTGTTCCTGGTGCAGGATTTCCTTTGAGAAGGAAGGCAGGACCAGGAGGCACTGCAGGGTGGCGTTAAGGAAGCAAGTGTTGCCAATGTTAGGCAACCTGTGAAGAAGAAGCAGTCATCAGTACACACATAGAGATTAATCATAACCTTCATATCTCTATAAAGTGATGATAATGGCAGGGGATAAGGGATACATTATATTTAACACAAAGAAGTGGATGTCCTTTAGACCAAGATTGACATAATTCATGGGTTTATAAATATCTAATAAAACGGACATGCTCGATAGTAAGCCTTATCCCCATAGTATATCAGACACTGATCTCTAAACAATAAATCACTTATATTCAATGCATTTGCAGTGTGTTGTGGTTTACCCAAGAAGTTCCATGTTGACCAGTTCCCCCCATTCTCCTCTGGCCCCCTGGGTCTCTTCTGACCCTCTGGTGGCTGAGCTGGTCCTGGGAAGAGTCATGCTTCTGGTGGCTGAGCTGGTCCTGGGAAGAGTCATGCTTCTGGTGGCTGAGACTGGTCTCTGGGGCCTTGGACTGGAGTGGTCCTGAAGAGACAGAGGTCTGGAAGGAGAGAAACAGGTCTTACGCCTCCAACACAGAGATATTATCACTCTACACAGTCTCTCTATTAAATACTGTACTGTACTATAAACACAGCTGAGTACTGCTGTCCATATAAATGCAGTGTACCAAGTAGACCAGGCCAATAGGTTAGTACTCTCTTCATCCACTAGATGTAGACAGAAGAGGCTAAAACTACAGTTTCAGGAAAATAACTTTCTGGGACTGTGTTTATCAAGTGTCTCAGAGTAGGAGTCAGTTTTGCATTTTAGATAGATCAATGAATCAGATTATTATGGACAGAGAGGACCTGATCCTAGATCAGCCCTCATACTGTTGATTAACACTGGCCCTGGTCTGGTAGCACTAAACCCAACTCTCCAAAGAGACTCGAGGATGGCACTGTACTTTATGTTTGGATTACCTGACTGTTGTGCCCTCCTGACTGGTGTCTCCATGACGGTCCAGAGGGTTGGTAGGAGAGGGAGAACTAGGGTGGGACACCACTGGAGAGGATTTCACTGGGGAAGGGTTTTTGGCAGGTGACTGGGGTACAGAGGGTTGTTTAGCAGGAGAGCAAGGCTGAGAGGAACATTTAACAGGAGAGGGAGGTGGATGGAGGGAGGAGAGTTGGTCAGAGGGTGAGGGGTCAGAGGTAGCAGAGCCATTCCGTTCAGAACGGTCAGATGGAATTGGAGAGGGGGATGAAGTGCCCCTCTCCTTCTTCTTTCTTGTCTTCTGCTCCACATCAACTGAATTTGCTTTCTGACGTTTTTTCTGTTGACAAGAAAATGTGATAGTGCTAAATACTTCCCCCCCAGATCCCCAGCCAATGGAAGGGGGTCATGAGAGCAGGAAGAGGTTGGCCTAAATGGAGAATCATAGGTATCTATCCTAAACCTCAAATAACACAGTATAGACAGGTTACATTGAGTGACATTTGCAATAGCCGAACTTCATGTACATTTCATGTACACTTTTTACGTATTCGTCAATCAGAATGTCATTTTACTTTTATTCTTCCCACTAGGTTTAAGAGAAAAATACTACTCCAGAATTATAGTAGTTGTTAATTGATTAAATGACCTGATTTCATACCTTTTTGCACCAGCAGAAACAAGCCATGTCGATAACCAATGAAGACTGATACATTTCCTCATTAACCCATTATTCAAATTGCTTTAAGACCATTGTGATGTCATCGGTCATGTATGACACAACTTGCGGGCTGCCGCAGAATTCTATGGCACATTATTTATGATTTAAGTGTCAGACATTGTTGCCATTAACGCGCGTTAGAGCTAATTTGACCACCAGAGAGCATCTTTGAGAAACATTTAACCGTTTTTAATATGAAACTAATCGTTGAATAACAGATCTGCTCTCGGAACTCATTTACACACGTTACTGTGTGTGTTTCGATTCTCTCTCGCACAAACACACACACACACGCTCACCCTCTATAACCACTCTTTATATTTACAGTGGTGATGGACAGCTGGAGGCATTTCGTTGTGAATTCTGAAAACAAGCCAACCTAACTCAGAAATACATTTCACTGGTTGCCATGGTGAATAATCCAATAATAATTGGTTGGACACATGAAAGGAAACAGAGTTTACCGGAAACTCAAAATGAAAATACTTGCAGATCAATTCAGATCAACAATTTTCAATAGTAGATCTAATTACATTTAGAGGATTCTAAATTAATATCTAATGGGCTTTTATACAATGATAATGCAGGGATAATAATAAATTCATATATCTGTAGCGGATGGGCAAATCTGGTTTTAGAGTACTTAAGCATTGAATACATAGAATTTTTCAAATTTTGACCTTTAGGCTCCACTTTACAACAGGACTCATCTCTGACTGCCTGCAACATCTACAGTGGTACAATATAAATATAATTTTGAATTACTTTTTAAAAATGTATATGTTTATTTAGTTATCTTGCTTTTCTCAGAGCAGCACAAAACGGTGCTGAAATAGTTGACCATACGCAGGTAGGCTTTTGCTTCAAATCCTGTTGTAACAATTGGATGACATTGGGAGTTCCAGTAAGCAACTATTTGTTGCCTTCATTAGCCTACTTTATTCTTAAAATAACTCCAGCACATAAAATAGAAAGGAGCCTTAATTAATTAACAATAAAGTGATTTAATTCACAAATACATTTGAATGTACTTAATATTGGCCATCAACCAGAAACACACCGTGGTAGAAACATGTTGTACATAGCTCACATAGCTCACAGTACACAGTACATAGTAAACATGGCCCACAGTACATAGTAAACATAGCCCACAGTACATAGTAAACATAGCCCACAGTACATAGTAAACATAGCCCACAGTACATAGTAAACATAGCCCACAGTACATCGTAAACATAGCCCACAGTACATAGTAAACATATCCCATAGTACATAGTAAACATATCCCACAGTACATAGCAAACATATCCCACAGTACATAGTAAACATATCCCACAGTACATAGTAAACATATCCCACAGTACATAGTAAACATAGCCCACAGTACATAGTAAACATAGCCCACAGTACATAGTAAACATAGCCCACAGTACATCGTAAACATAGCCCACAGTACATAGTAAACATATCCCACAGTACATAGTAAACATATCACACAGTACATAGTAAACATAGCTCACAGTACATAGTAAACATGGCCCACAGTACATAGTAAACATATCCCACAGTACATAGTAAACATATCCCACAGTACATAGTAAACATAGCCCACAGTACATAGTAAACATAGCCCACAGTAGATAGTAAACATATCCCACAATACATAGTAAACATATCCCACAGTACATAGTAAACATATCCCACAGTACATAGTAAACATAGCCCACAGTACATAGTAAACATATCCCACAGTACATAGTAAACATATCCCACAGTACATAGTAAACATATCCCACAGTACATAGTAAACATAGCCAACAGTACATAGTAAACATATCCCACAGTACATATTAAACATATCCCACAGTACATAGTAAACATAGCCCACAGTACATAGTAAACATATCCCACAGTACATAGTAAACATAGCCCACAGTACATAGTAAACATAGCCCACAGTACTTAGTAAACATAGCCCACAGTACATAGTAAACATGGCAAAGATGATTCATTCCTTACATAAGGGAGAGCAGGCCATGTCAAGACTTTCTCAGTGACCTCAAGTACCCAATAACTCTTGTCTTGAATGTTTTTTCGGGATGCATCAGTCTTGGTCACAGTATTAATGATGAACACCTGGAGGTTCACTGGTCAGCCACATTTGCCTCGGGATCCATCCCAGTTGGGGCGGCATGTAGTCTAGTGGTTAGAGCGTTGGGCCAGTAACCGCAAGGTTGTTGAATCAAATCCCTGAGCTGACAAGGTAAACATCTGTTGTTCTGCCCCTGAACAAGGCAGTTAACCCACTGTTCCTAGGACATCATTGTAAATAAGAATTTGTTCTTAAATGACTTGCCTAGTTAAATAAAAAATATAAGTATCTGTCTCTACAAATAATGGGTGATACTGATTCACGTGTACCTTCATCAGATGAGCGGAATGGTACTGCTCTGCATCCCCATCGATTGTGGTGTCCTATAATAGAAATGGTAGATCAATTAAGAATTAAAAGTGACTCCAACACACAAATGCTGCATAATGAAACATGTTTTAAGAATGTAGCAAAACCAACTGCTTTCATGGGAACCATGTGTTTTATCGGTGTGGCCCGTTGTCCAGCCCTTTGTCCACCGATCTCCACGGATGGTCGTCTGCATGGTTGTTTGCTCTGAAAAAACACATTCATGTTTTTAGTACACAAGTATCGATTGTATTACACAGTATGCCTACACATGGACAGACTATATAAATAAAAAAATAAGTAAATGCATTGAATCCAAAAAAACTGTAGTTTTGGTGATCCTCCCAGCTCTGGCTCATTTTCTCAAGTCCTCTGGTGGTTACAGTCCTAACCCTGGAACATATAGCACCATAGAATGGGTGGAGTTTGGGGCAGGTAGAGGAGTACTGGAAAGGTGTGACTTTCAGGTTACTATAGGCCATAAGTATACAGCAGATCGCCGAAAAGTCCTCACTTTGATTATGCTGTAAGAACATACTGTAGCAACATGACCAGGATCTCTATTCATTTAAGTGAGCAGATTGGGGCTTTCAGGGGGAACAGACAATCTACTGGAGACATTTCAAAAGTACTGGTAGACTTTAGGATTTTTGTCATGTCATCCAGGTCAGGATAAACAATTATTTATACAAAGTACTAACCCTGACTCTCGTTTTTTAAGTGTTCATAGGTCTCGGTCTATATATTCCTGGTGGGTTTTTTTCACAAACAATGCTTGTTTTATTTAAACGCTCTTCACACACCATGCTTACTTGACATCAAAACTAGGGATCAATTGTAAAGTTGTGCAAGTTGGGGGAATTTTCACGCCTACATTAGCCGGGCTATGAAGAGTCTAATATTTCATCATGGGTGGATGGCTTCTTTTGTATTCCAAAGTATTGAATGAATGTATTAATTGCTGTAATTTATCATTCTCATTCTCAAAGGTGGAAACGCTGTTTACAGAGTTCACAATCTCATTTTCATGTTCATGTTTAAAAAATATTGATATTTTGGAGATTATTTTGTTTTCGAATAAGTGAAAATGTGCGGTTTTAATTTGATTAAAGGGAAAAAGGCCATTCTTGAACATGGGGTTAAACAATAGGCCCTTTTAATTTTGTCTGGCTTGCCATTCCAAATTAAATTGAATATTTTTTCTCATATAATTTACAGGTCACTAGGTGTAGGCAAAACCATAAACAAGTAGGTAAACTGTGATATGACTAAATAGTTCATCAGCGTGATTCTTCAAAAAATAGACAGGTATTTTCATCAAGTACAGGAGATAGAGTTCCTCACAGGTGTGCCTGGCATGGATTGTGACTCAATCTCATTCCTCTTCAATGCATCATTTTTATTATATTGAACTTGGCAAGTCAGTTAAGAACACATTCTTATTTTCAATGACAGCCTAGGAACATTGGGTTAACTGCCTTGTTTAGGGGCAGATCAACAGAATTTTACCTTGTCAGCTCAGGGATTTGATCTTGCAACCTTTCGGTTACTAGTCTGGCGTTACTCTGGACCCTGATCTCTCTTTTGAAGAACATATCAAGACCATTTCAAGGACAGCTTTTTTTCCATCTACGTAACATTGCAAAAATCAGAAACTTTCTGTCCAAAAATGATGTAGAAGAAATTAATCCATGCTTTTGTCACTTCTAGGTTAGACTACTGCAATGCTCTACTTTCCGGCTACCCGGATAAAGCACTAAATAAACTTCAGCTAGTGCTAAATACGGCTGTAGAATCCTGACTAGAACCAAAAAAATTGATCATATTACTCCAGTGCTAGCCTCTCTACACTGGCTTCCTGTCAAAGCAAGGGCTGATTTCAAGGTTTTACTGCTAACCTACAAAGCATTACATGGGCTTGCTCCTACCTATGTCTCTGATTTGGTCCTGCCGTACATACCTACACGTACGCTACGGTCACAAGACGCAGGCCTCCTAATTGTCCCTAGAATTTCTAAGCAAACAGCTGGAGGCAGGGCTTTCTCCTATAGAGCTCCATTTTTAAGGAACGGTCTGCCTACCCATGTCAGAGACGCAAACTCGGTCTCAACCTTTAAGTCTTTACTGAAGACTCATCTCTTCAGTGGGTCATATGATTGAGTGTAGTCTGGCCCAGGAGTGGGAAGGTGAACGGAAAGGCTCTGGAGCAACGAACCGCCCTTGTTGTCTCTGCCTGGCCGGTTCCCCTCTTTCCACTGGGATTCTCTGCCTCTAACCCTATTACAGGGGCCGAGTCACTGGGTTACTGGGGCTCTCTCATGCCATCCCTGGAAGGGGTGCATCACCTGAGTGGGTTGATTCACTGATGTGGTCATCCTGTCTGGGTTGGCGCCCTCCCTTGGGTTGATGACGTGACCCTCCGCCAATAATTACATTTAGAGGACTGGACAATTCTAAATTAATATCTAAGCAACATTTATTGTCAGGGTAAATCTGATCTGTGAGAATTCTGTGTATTTTTGGGGTGTGCGTGTAGGACAGAGAAATAGCAATTCCTACACTATTCTTCTAAATTCAATCACCTTCTTCAATAGGGGCACAAGGAGAACCAGATGCAGACACAGGAGGCAGATGGTTCGAGCCCAAGATATTTATTAACAATCCAAAAGGGGGTAGGCAAGATAATAGTCATGGACAAGCAAAAGGTCAAAACCAGTTCAGAGATCCACAGGTACATGATGGTAGGCAGGCTCGAGGTCAGGGCAGACAGAATGGTCAGGCAGGTGGGAATGGAGTCCAGAAAACAGGCAAAGGTCAAAACTGGGAGGACTAGTAGAAGAGAATAGAAAAGTAGGAGCAGGGGAAAAAACACGCTGGTTGACTTGAACATACAAGAGAGACAGGAAACACAGGGATAAATACACTGGCACAGAGAAACAGGAAACACAGGGATAAATACACTGGCACAGAGAGACAGGAAACACAGGGATAAATACACTGGCACAGAGAAACAGGAAACACAGGGATAAATACACTGGCACAGAGAAACAGGAAACACAGGGATAAATACACTGGCACAGAGAAACAGGAAAAACAGGGATAAATACACTGGCACAGAGAAACAGGAAACACAGGGATAAATACACTGGCACAGAGAGACAGGAAACACAGGGATAAATACACATGGGAAAATATGCGACACGTGGAAGGAGTGGAGACAATCACAAGAACAGGTGAAAAAGATCAGGGTGTGACATCTTCATCCTCATAATTCAGTTAATTCAAATACAATTTTGAATGCACAATATGAGTTTATATTTGGTTTATACCACCCATTCAATGACAGCATTAATTCAGGTAGAGACACATTAGGGGTTGGGACCCAAAAGCATAATCAGTGCAGGGAGAAGACACAGGTACAGACGCATATTAGAGTTGAGGTTAGAAGTAGAAGTTACTGTATTTGAGCACATTCACATTCGCACACACACACACACACACACACACACACACACACACACACACACACACACACACACACACACACACACACACACACACACACACACACACACACACACACACACACACACACACACACACACACACACACACACACACACACAATAACAACGTAAACGTCTCTTGTTTGTTTCCACAGAGCCTGATAGATCAGGGAAGAGACCCTTTCTAGTTGCTGCAGTGTTTCTGGGGCTGCTGTGTGTTCTACTGGCTGGGATCACAGGCCTGTCTGTCTACTGTGAGTTTGTGTCCAAGTTCATTGATTATCACCTAGTTGTAAGACGTGCAGGTTATTAGGCCTATTTACCTGGTGTTTTACCTAGTAACTATGTGTTTATACTTTGTAGATAACAGAGACATCACAGATTCTGAGGATAAAAGGAACAACTTGTTCCAGAGTTTTTCCCTTTATAAGACAAACACAACTGAGAGTTGAGAGAGAGACCAGTTACAGACCAGATACAACAACCTGACTGAAGAGAGAGACCAGTTACAGACCAGATACAACAACCTGACTGAAGAGAGAGACCAGTTACAGACCAGATACAACAACCTGACTAAAGAGAGAGACCAGTTACAGACCAGATACAACAACCTGACTAAAGAGAGAGACCAGTTACAGACCAGATACAACAACCTGAATAAAGAGAGAGACCAGTTACAGACCAGATACAACAACCTGACTGAAGAGAGAGACCAGTTACAGACCAGATACAACAACCTGAATAAAGAGAGAGACCAGTTACAGACCAGATACAACAACCTGAATAAAGAGAGAGACCAGTTACAGACCAGATACAACAACCTGAATAAAGAGAGAGACCAGTTACAGACCAGATACAACAACCTGACTAAAGAGAGAGACCAGCTACAGACCAGATACAACAACCTGACTGAATAGAGAGACCAGCTTCAGACCAGTTACAACAACCTGACCGAATAGACAGACCAGCTTCAGACCAGTTACAACAACCTGACTGAATAGAGAGACCAGCTACAGACCAGTTACAACAACCTGACTAAAGAGAGAGACAAGCTTCAGACCAGTTACAACTACCTGACTGAATAGAGAGACCAGCTTCAGACCAGTTACAACAACCTGACCGAATAGACAGACCAGCTACAGACCAGTTACAACAACCTGACTGAATAGAGAGACCAGCTTCAGACCAGTTACAACAACCTGACTGAAGAGA
Organism: Oncorhynchus keta; assembly: GCF_023373465.1. Lineage (NCBI taxonomy): Eukaryota > Metazoa > Chordata > Actinopteri > Salmoniformes > Salmonidae > Oncorhynchus > Oncorhynchus keta. The sequence goes on along the minus strand of NW_026280799.1, from coordinate 15,483 downwards.
GAGACCAGTTACAGACCAGATACAACAACCTGAATAAAGAGACCAGCTACAACATCCTGAATAACAAACTTTTTGTGATAGGTGAGATATAAACTGTGATACATTAGAAGTAAAATCAAAAGTCATTGTATGTACTGTATATCAACGGGTTTATGAGTATGAAGATACTGGCTATGTTTCTCAATGTGTAAACCTTTGCTCTACAACAGAGCAGCATTTTCAAAAGGTATGGAGAAACTTGGAGAAAGGAGTCAGTTACAAATATAGTAGATATTACCATTAGGAGTCAGTAAGAAAGGTAATCATACAGTAGATATTACCATTAGGAGACAGTTAGAAAGGTAATCCTACAGTTGATATTACCATTAGGAGTCAGTTAGAAAGGTAATCATACAGTAGATATTACCATTAGGAGACAGTTAGAAAGGTAATCCTACAGTTGATATTACCATTAGGAGTCAGTTAGAAAGGTAATCATACAGTAGATATTACCATTAGGAGACAGTTAGAAAGGTAATCCTACAGTAGATATTACCATTAGGAGTCAGTTAGAAAGGTAATCATACAGTAGATATTACCATTAGGAGTCAGGTAGAAAGGTAATCATACAGTAGATATTACCATTAGGAGTCAGTTAGAAAGGTAATCAGTAGATATTACCATTAGGAGACAGTCAGTTGATATTACCATTAGAGACAGTTAGAAATGTAATCATACAGTAGATATTACCATTAGGAGAAAATGTAATCAGTTAGAAAGGTAATCATACAGTAGATATTACCATTAGGAGACAGTCAGTTAGAAAGGTAATCATACAGTAGATATTACCATTAGGAGTCAGTTAGAAAGGTATCATACCCATTAGGAGTCAGTTAGAAAGGTAATCATACAGTAGATAACCATTAGGAGTCATAGAAAGGTAATCAGTAGATATTACCATTAGGAGTCAGTTAGAAAGGTATACAGTAGATATTACCATTAGGAGTCAGTTAGAAAGGTAATCATACAGTAGATATTACCATTAGGAGTCAGTTAGAAAGGTAATCATACAGTAGATATTACCATTAGGAGACAGTTAGAAAGGTAATCATACAGTAGATATTACCATTAGGAGTCAGTTAGAAAGGTAATCATACAGTAGATATTACCATTAGGAGTCAGTTAGAAAGGTAATCATACAGTAGATATTACCATTAGGAGTCAGTTAGAAAGGTAATCATACAGTAGATATTACCATTAGGAGACAGTTAGAAAGGTAATCCTACAGTTGATATTACCATTAGGAGTCAGTTAGAAAGGTAATCATACAGTAGATATCCTACACCATTAGGAGACAGTTAGAAAGGTAATCAGAAAGGTAATCCTACAGTAGATATTACCATTAGAGTTAGAAAGGTAATCATACAGTAGATACCATTAGGAGTCAGTAGATATTACCATTAGAAGTTAGGTAATCATACAGTAGATATTACCATTAGGAGTCAGTTAGAAAGGTAATCATACAGTAGATATTACCATTAGGAGTCAGTTAGAAAGGTAATCATACAGTAGATATTACCATTAGGAGTCAGTTAGAAAGGTAATCATACAGTTAGTTAAGATGGATGACTACATCAAGAGGTTATTGAATTAAACAAGATTATTGAAGAAAATGAGAACAGAGCAACGAGGAGAGTGACGACAGACCCATCACTCAGGTAAGAACTAACATAACGTTTTGTCAGCTGTTGATTGTCAAGCAAACAACTGTCTGTCTCACGGTAATTGACAGTTAATTAACAAACACTTTTATAATCTCCTGGCTTCCACACATACCCTGAACAAGCCACTGATGCAGACCTGTGGAAGATCTACATTTTAAAAGTCTAATAAATCTATTTACTATAACCTACACCATCACAATAAATCCATCATTTATTTTAGACAGGTTTAGACAGACATGAAGAAAATTATGTTCATTTCAGAAGAACAGAATAGCCGTCTCTTTCGTTGAATGGAGGAGACCAAGACGCAGCGTGATATGAACACATGTTACTTTAATGACGACGAAGAAACACATAAACAAACTACAAAAACAACAAACCGAACGTGAAGCTAAATAGTGCTGACACAGGCAACTAACACAATGACAATATCCCACAAATTACCCAAAGAATATGGCTGCCTAAATATGGTTCCCAATCAGAGACAACGATAAACAGCTGCCTCTAATTGAAAACCAATCTAGGCAACCATAGACTTACATAAACACCTAGACGGTAAACAACCCCATAAACCTACAAAACCCCTAGACAGTACCAAAAACACATACATCACCCATGTCACACCTTGACCTAACCTAAACAATAAAGAAAACAAAGAATACTAAGGTCAGGGCGTGACAATAGCATACTCTGAGTTGTCCTTATTTTAGGTCCTGATGGCTGTGGGCTACATTAGTTCATTGAGCAGACAAGATCTGATTAGAATTCCCTTGGCATTATTTGATATTATTTTATAGTGTGAAGAATACAATTGAACATAGCTGAATAAAACAAAAAGGATATTTTCTCCAAATGATTTGAGGGAGTGGGCACATGGGGCTATTCTGTGATGAGAGGTTAACAAAGAAACAGGGACTCCTGTATGCTTCATTTAGAGTTATTTATGTTACTTTGCCACTTTTAAAAACCCATGTATTTTGCAGCCAAGCAGACTCTGGAACAGATGTGTGATGCGATAGATCCCAAATTAATACAACCACTTGCATCAATATTTTTTTTTAAGCAATGAGGCTGACGCAACAGATCAGAACGTTTAGCTTAAAATGTTGATAAACTATTAGGCTATTTCTTCATATTATAAGCAGCAATTCACGCACGGCAGTAGGCAGAATGTTCCTTAATGCAATCAGTTAGAGGGAAAACACTGTTCTCGAAAGTGATGGCAAATGCGATTATGCATGTAATGGTTTATTATAAAGGTGCATTTTTATGGTGAAAATGAGCTTCCCCAAACACATGCGAAGCCTACAGTATGTATGCCAGTTAGGCTCTACAAATCGAATCACATTTTATTTGTCACGTGCGCCGAATACAACTGGTGGACTTTACAGTGAAATGCCGAATACAACAGGTGGACTTTACAGTGAAATGCTGAATACAACTGGTGGACTTTACAGTGAAATGCTGAATACAACTGGTGGACTTTACAGTGAAATGCTGAATACAACAGGTGGACTTTACAGTGAAATGCTGAATACAACAGGGGGACTTTACAGTGAAATGCTGAATACAACTGGTGGACTTTACAGTGAAATGCTGAATACAACAGGTGGACTTTACAGTGAAATGCTGAATACAACTGGTGGACTTTACAGTGAAATGCTGAATACAACAGGGGGACTTTACAGTGAAATGCTGAATACAACAGGGGGACTTTACAGTGAAATGCTGAATACAACAGGGGGACTTTACAGTGAAATGCTGAATACAACAGGGGGACTTTACAGTGAAATGCTGAATACAACAGGGGACTGAAAATGCTGAATACAACAGGGGACTTTACAGTGAAATGCTGAATACAACAGGGGACTTTACAGTGAAATGCTGAATACAACAGGGGACTTTACAGTGAAATGCTGAATACAACAGTGAAATGAAATGAATACAACAGGGGGTGACTTACAGTGAAATGCTGAATACAACAGGGGACTTTACAGTGAAATGCTGAATACAACAGGGGACTTTACAGTGAAATGCTGAATACAACTGGGGACTTTAAATGCTGAATACAACTGTGAAATGCTGAATACAACAGGGGACTTTACAGTGAAATGCTGAATACAACTGGGGAAATGAAATGCTGAATACAACAGGGGGACTTTACAGTGAAATGCTGAATACAACAGGTGGACTTTACAGTGAAATGCTGAATACAACAGGGGACTTTACAGTGAAATGCTGAATACAACAGGGGACTTTACAGTGAAATGCTGAATACAACAGGTGGACTGAAATAATACAACAGGGGACTTTACAGTGAAATGCTGAATACAACAGGGGACTTTACAGTGAAATGCTGAATACAACAGGGGACTTTACAGTGAAATGCTGAATACAACAGGGGACTTTACAGTGAAATGCTGAATACAACAGGTGGACTTTACAGTGAAATGCTGAATACAACAGGGGACTTTACAGTGAAATGCTGAACTTTACAGTGAAATGCTGAATACAACAGGGGGACTTTACAGTGAAATGCTGAATACAACAGGGGGACTTTACAGTGAAATGCTGAATACAACAGGGGGACTTTACAGTGAAATGCTGAATACAACAGGGGGACTTTACAGTGAAATGCTGAATACAACAGGGGGACTTTACAGTGAAATGCTGAATACAACAGGGGGACTTTACAGTGAAATGCTGAATACAACAGGGGACTTTACAGTGAAATGCTGAATACAACAGGGGGACTTTACAGTGAAATGCTGAATACAACAGGGGGACTTTACAGTGAAATGCTGAATACAACTGGTGGACTTTACAGTCAAATGCTGAATACAACAGGGGGACTTTACAGTGAAATGCTTACTTTAAGAAACACAAGTGAAGTAAAATATAGATAAGTAAAAAATATAATGAAATACAAATTAAAAAATAAATAATGAATGTGTAGCAGTAAAATAATGCTAGTGAGGCTATATTCAGGGGGTACCGGTACAGAGTCAATGTGCTGGTCGAGGTAATTGAGGTAATATGTACATGTAGGTAGAGTTAAAGTGACTATGCAAATAAACAGAGAGTAGCAGTAGCACAACAGAGGAGGAGGAGGGGGCTGTTCTATCTTGCCAATGCAGTGTAATCCTTACATGGCACCCCGACCTACGTCCCGGGGATTTGGGCCTTGTCGGGTATCTGAAGTAAATCCTTCGCGTCTAACTCGTTAAAGAAAAAAATCGGCAGCCATCTCCTCCAATGGCATTATTAACACCAATGTTCCCTCAAAAGAATGTCAGTACTGAGCACATTTCAGGTCTGCTGAGCTCAAACTTGAACTTAAATTCTGTACAACTTCCAGCGCGCATTTACTGCAAACACTGAGGCTGTACCCACTTTAAGTTAGTTTTAACAGTGGTCAAGCAAGCTATTGTGGCTATTTGATCATAATGTAGGCCTACCAGAGTGGCCTACCATCAAAAACAATGGAGACAATGCATTCCCTAACATTTTAGAATGGAAAACGCTATTCTATCGTTCAGCCTACAGTAGGAGCCGATGTGTGGGTTCAATGTAGGTCTGCATTCCATGAGGCTTTTGAAAAAAACATGCATGGCTTGACATTAACCTGTTTATTCACGTTTTCTTCAGACAAGGAGGTGACTGAAAATGCTGTTGTGTTGTTTGATGCAAGAAACCACTTTACAAAATAAAATGCACTATTATACCCATATCATTATTACAGTGAGTCAGACAAAATCTACTACCCTTTGCCTATTGGCTACTTAACTTATTCAAGCCTGTCTCAAAATACAACACTGCCCCTTTAGGACAAAAAAAGCTCTTTACCTGACTCTCTTTTCAAAGTCTAGAAATGTACAGGTTTTGTGCTCTTGTAGGAAGAAATCAGTCCCCCAGTAAGGACTACAAATGATCTATATGTGGGCTAATAACTCACTAACTGGCAAAGGATAGGAACAGATATACATGTGGCTACATGCAGCTCTCACTTTGATCTCAAAACAAGCACATCTACTCACGTCTGCTCATGCTGTAAAAACAGTCCAGTTCAAAGGGAATGGCACTGATCCATGTATGGCAATGGTCTATTTGCATAACTACTGCAGCTCTGATTGGTTACGGCACACCAGTCTGTGTAGATAGAGTATGGGCCTGAGTTGTGCCTGTCATTGCAGTAGAATCCTACTCTGATGCGTTCTGACTACAACAAAATCTCTTGTGCAGTTAGTTTTGCATACTAAGTTCTTGCATAGTTTGTTTTGTTTCGGTATGTTGCATTGAAAGTGGCTAATAATGCGTTGATTAGATCACATTACCCACAGTATAGGGAACGCTGATAGTGTTAACTAATGAGGAAAACTCTATAAAGTGCACGTGCTGATATTTCCTCTGCGCTGCAGTCCCAGGGAGCTGTGCACCTGCACCAATACTCAGTTTAGAGGGAACATTGCTCTACCCAGTTATAATGCAGATTAATGGGCCTCATTTTAAGAAGTTATTTGGCCACTTTAGTTCTGATACAATCCTTATTAAAACATATAGGCCTGTGGGCTACGTTACATGAGGAGTGTGACTATGATATAAAATAGTTGCAGAAAAAAGTATGCACTGTTTCTTACCTTACTGCAAGAAAACATTCACAAGTGATAATACGTCATTCACAAGTGATAATACGTCATTCACAAGTAATAATACGTCATTCACAAGTAATAATACGTCATTCACAAGTGATAATACGTCATTCACAAGTAATAATACGTCATTCACCAGTAATAATACGTCATTCACAAGTAATAATACGTCATTCACAAGTAATAATACGTCATTCACAAGTAATAATACGTCATTCACAAGTAATAATACGTCATTCACCAGTAATAATACGTCCTTCACCAGTAATAATACGTCATTCACAAGTAATAATACGTCCTTCACCAGTAATAATACGTCATTCACCAGTAATAATACGTCCTTCACCAGTAATAATACGTCCTTCACCAGTAATAATACGTCATTCACCAGTAATAATACGTCATTCACCAGTAATAATACGTCATTCACAAGTAATAATACGTCATTCACAAGTAATAATACGTCATTCACAAGTGATAATACGTCATTCACCAGTAATAATACGTCATTCACAAGTAATAATACGTCATTCACAAGTGATAATACGTCATTCACCAGTAATAATACGTCATTCACAAGTGATAATACGTCATTCACCAGTAATAATACGTCATTCACAAGTAATAATACGTCATTCAAAAGTAATAATACGTCATTCACAAGTAATAATACGTCATTCACAAGTAATAATACGTCATTCACAAGTGATAATACGTCATTCACAAGTAATAATACGTCATTCACAAGTAATAATACGTCATTCACAAGTGATAATACGTCATTCACCAGTGATAATACGTCATTCACAAGTAATAATACGTCATTCACAAGTAATAATACGTCATTCACAAGTGATCATACGTCATTCACAAGTAATAATACGTCATTCACCAGTGATAATACGTCATTCACCAGTGATAATACGTCATTCACAAGTGATAATACGTCATTCACAAGTAATAATACGTCATTCACCAGTGATAATACGTCATTCACAAGTAATAATACGTCATTCACCAGTGATAATACGTCATTCACCAGTAATAATACGTCATTCACCAGTAATAATACGTCATTCACAAGTGATAATACGTCATTCACCAGTAATAATACGTCATTCACAAGTAATAATACGTCATTCACAAGTAATAATACGTCATTCACCAGTAATAATACGTCATTCACCAGTGATAATACGTCATTCACCAGTAATAATACGTCATTCACAAGTAATAATACGTCATTCACAAGTAATAATACGTCATTCACCAGTAATAATACGTCATTCACAAGTGATAATACGTCATTCACCAGTAATAATACGTCATTCACCAGTGATAATACGTCATTCACAAGTGATAATACGTCATTCACAAGTAATAATACGTCATTCACAAGTGATAATACGTCATTCACAAGTAATAATACGTCATTCACCAGTGATAATACGTCATTCACAAGTAATAATACGTCATTCACCAGTAATAATACGTCATTCACAAGTGATAATACGTCATTCACAAGTAATAATACGTCATTCACAAGTGATAATACGTCATTCACAAGTAATAATACGTCATTCACAAGTGATAATACGTCATTCACCAGTAATAATACGTCATTCACAAGTGATAATACGACATTCACAAGTAATAATATGTCATTCACAAGTAATAATATGTCATTCACAAGTAATAATACGTCATTCACCAGTAATAATACGTCATTCACAAGTGATAATACGTCATTCACAAGTAATAATACGTCATTCACAAGTAATAATACGTCATTCACCAGTAATAATACGTCATTCACAAGTGATAATACGTCATTCACAAGTAATAATACGTCATTCACCAGTAATAATACGTCATTCACAAGTGATAATACGTCATTCACCAGTAATAATACGTCATTCACAAGTAATAATACGTCATTCACCAGTAATAATACGTCATTCACCAGTAATAATACGTCATTCACAAGTGATAATACGTCATTCACCAGTAATAATACGTCATTCACAAGTGATAATACGTCATTCACCAGTAATAATACGTCATTCACCAGTAATAATACGTCATTCACAAGTAATAATACGTCATTCACCAGTAATAATACGTCATTCACAAGTGATAATACGTCATTCACCAGTAATAATACGTCATTCACAAGTAATAATACGTCATTCACAAGTAATAATACGTCATTCACCAGTAATAATACGTCATTCACCAGTAATAATACGTCATTCACCAGTAATAATACGTCATTCACCAGTGATAATACGTCATTCACAAGTAATAATACGTCATTCACAAGTAATAATACGTCATTCACAAGTAATAATACGTCATTCACAAGTGATAATACGTCATTCACAAGTGATAATACGTCATTCACAAGTAATAATACGTCATTCACAAGTGATAATACGTCATTCACAAGTGATAATACGTCATTCACAAGTGATAATACATCATTCACCAGTAATAATACGTCATTCACAAGTGATAATACGTCATTCACCAGTAATAATACGTCATTCACAAGTGATAATACGTCATTCACCAGTAATAATACGTCATTCACCAGTGATAATACGTCATTCACAAGTAATAATACGTCATTCACCAGTGATAATACGTCATTCACAAGTAATAATACGTCATTCACCAGTGATAATACGTCATTCACCAGTAATAATACGTCATTCACCAGTGATAATACGTCATTCACAAGTGATAATACGTCATTCACCAGTGATAATACGTCATTCACAAGTAATAATACGTCATTCACCAGTAATAATACGTCATTCACCAGTAATAATACGTCATTCACAAGTGATAATACGTCATTCACAAGTGATAATACGTCATTCACCAGTGATAATACGTCATTCACAAGTAATAATACGTCATTCACAAGTGATAATACGTCATTCACAAGTGATCATACGTCATTCACCAGTGATCATACGTCATTCACAAGTAATAATACGTCATTCACAAGTGATCATACGTCATTCACAAGTAATAATACGTCATTCACAAGTAATAATACGTCATTCACAAGTAATAATACGTCATTCACAAGTGATCATACGTCATTCACAAGTGATAATACGTCATTCACAAGTGATCATACGTCATTCACAAGTAATAATACGTCATTCACAAGTAATAATACGTCACTCACAAGTAATACACTCGATCCCTCCGATGTCAACAACTACAGACCAGTATCCCTTCTCTCTTTTCTCTCCAAAACTCTTGAGCGTGCCGTCCTGGCCAGCTCTACCGCTATCTCTCTCAGAATGACCTTCTTGATCCAAATCAGTCAGGTTTCAAGACTAGTCATTCAACTGAGACTGCTCTTCTCTGTATCACGGAGGCGCTCCGCACTGCTAAAGCTAACTCTCTCTCCTCTGCTCTCATCCTTCTAGACCTATCGGCTGCCTTCGATACTGTGAACCATCAGATCCTCCTCTCCACCCTCTCCGAGTTGGGCATCTCCGGCGCGGCCCACGCTGATTGCGTCCTACCTGACAGGTCGCTCCTACCAGGTGGCGTGGCGAGAATCTGTCTCCTCACCACGCGCTCTCACCACTGGTGTCCCCCAGGGCTGTGTTCTAGGCCCTCTTTATTCTCGCTATACACCAAGTCACTTGGCTCTGTCATAACCTCACATGGTCTCTCCTATCATTGCTATGCAGACGACACACAATTAATCTTCTCCTTTCCCCTTCTGATGACCAGGTGGCGAATCGCATCTCTGCATGTCTGGCAGACATATCAGTGTGGATGACGGATCACCACCTCAAGCTGAACCTCAGCAAGACGGAGCTCCTCTTCCTCCCGGGGAAGGACTGCCCGTTCCATGATCTCGCCATCACGGTTGACAACTCCATTGTGTCCTCCTCCCAGAGCGCTAAGAACCTTGGCGTGATCCTGGACAACACCCTGACGTTCTCAACTAACATCAAGGCGGTGTCCCGTTCCTGTAGGTTCATGCTCTACAACATCCGCAGAGTACGACCCTGCCTCACACAGGAAGCGGCGCAGGTCCTAATCCAGGCACTTGTCATCTCCCGTCTTGATTACTCCAACTCGCTGTTGGCTGGGCTCCCTGCCTGTGCCATTAAACCCCTACAACTCATCCAGAACGCCGCAGCCCGTCTGGTGTTCAACCTTCCCAAGTTCTCTCACGTCACCCCGCTCCTCCGCTCTCTCCACTGGCTTCCAGTTGAAGCTCGCATCCGCTACAAGACCATGGTGCTTGCCTACGGAGCTGTGAGGGGAACAGCACCTCAGTACCTCCAGGCTCTGATCAGGCCCTACACCCAAACAAGGGCACTGCGTTCATCCACCTCTGGCCTGCTCGCCTCCCTACCACTGAGGAAGTACAGTTCCCACTCAGCCCAGTCAAAACTGTTCGCTGCTCTGGCCCCCCAATGGTGGAACAAACTCCTCACGACGCCAGGACAGCGGAGTCAATCACCACCTTCCGGAGACACCTGAAACCCCACCTCTTCAAGGAATACCTAGGATAGGGTAAGTAAGGGTAAGTAATCCTTCTCACTCCCCCCAAAAAAAAAAAGATTTAGATGCAAGTGGCTGTTCCACTGGATGTCATAAGGTGTATGCACCAATTTGTAAGTCGCTCTGGATAAGAGCGTCTGCTAAATGACTTAAATGTAAATGTAAATGTAATAATACATCATTCACCAGTGATAATACGTCATTCACAAGTAATAATACATCATTCACCAGTGATAATATGTCATTCACCAGTAATAATACGTCATTCACCAGTGATAATACGTCATTCACAAGTAATAATATGTCATTCACAAGTAATAATACGTCATTCACCAGTAATAATACGTCATTCACCAGTGATAATACGTCATTCACCAGTAATAATATGTCATTCACAAGTAATAATATGTCATTCACAAGTAATAATACGTCATTCACCAGTAATAATACGTCATTCACCAGTGATAATACGTCATTCACCAGTAATAATATGTCATTCACAAGTAATAATATGTCATTCACAAGTAATAATACGTCATTCACCAGTAATAATACGTCATTCACCAGTGATAATACGTCATTCACCAGTAATAATATGTCATTCACAAGTAATAATATGTCATTCACAAGTAATAATAATACGTCACGTCATTCACAAGTGATAATACGTCATTCACCAGTAATAATACGTCATTCACCAGTGATAATACGTCATTCACAAGTGATAATACAACATTCACAAGTAATAATACGTCATTCACAAGTGATAATACGTCATTCACCAGTAATAATACGTCATTCACAAGTAATAATACGTCAGTCACCAGTAATAATACGTCATTCACCAGTGATAATACGACATTCACAAGTAATAATACGTCATTCACCAGTGATAATACGACATTCACCAAGTAATATATACGTCATTCACCAGTGATAATACGTCATTCACCAGTGATAATACGACATTCACAAGTAATAATACGTCATTCACCAGTAATAATACGTCATTCACCAGTAATAATACGTCATTCACCAGTGATATTACGTCATTCACCAGTAATAATATGTCATTCACAAGTAATAATATGTCATTCACATGTAATAATACGTCATTCACCAGTAATAATACGTCATTCACAAGTGATAATACGACATTCACCAGACATTCACAAGTAATAATAATACGTCATTCACCAGTGATAATACGACATTCACAAGTAATAATACGTCATTCACCAGTGATAATACGTCATTCACCAGTGATAATACGTCATTCACCAGTAATAATACGTCATTCACCAGTGATAATATGTCATTCACCAGTGATAATACGTCATTCACCAGTGATAATACGTCATTCACCAGTGATAATACGTCATTCACCAGTAATAATACGTCATTCACCAGTAATAATACATCATTCACCAGTGATAATACGTCATTCACCAGTGATAATACGTCATTCACCAGTGATAATACGTCATTCACCAGTGATAATACGTCATTCAAGTAATAATCACCAGTAATAATACGTCATTCACCAGTGATAATATGTCATTCACCAGTGATAATACGTCATTCACCAGTGATAATACGTCATTCACCAGTGATAATACGACATTCACCAGTGATAATACATCATTCACCAGTGATAATACGTCCTTCACCAGTAATAATACGTCATTCACAAGTGATAATACGTCATTCACAAGTAATAATACGTCATTCACCAGTAATAATACGTCATTCACAAGTGATAATACGTCATTCACCAGTAATAATACGTCATTCACCAGTGATAATACGTCATTCACAAGTGATAATACGTCATTCACAAGTAATAATACGTCATTCACAAGTGATAATACGTCATTCACCAGTAATAATACGTCATTCACAAGTAATAATACGTCATTCACCAGTAATAATACGTCATTCACCAGTGATAATACGTCATTCACAAGTAATAATACGTCATTCACCAGTGATAATATCGACATTCACAAGTAATAATACGTCATTCACAAGTGATAATACGTCATTCACCAGTAATAATATGTCATTCACAAGTAATAATATGTCATTCACATGTAATAATACGTCATTCACCAGTAATAATACGTCATTCACAAGTGATAATACGTCATTCACAAGTGATAATACGTCATTCACAAGTGATAATACGACATTCACAAGTAATAATACGTCATTCACCAGTAATAATTCACGTCATTCACCAGTGATAATACGTCATTCACAAGTGATAATACGACATTCACAAGTAATAATACGTCATTCACCAGTGATAATACGACATTCACAAGTCATAATACGTCATTCACCAGTGATAATACGTCATTCACCAGTGATAATACGTCATTCACCAGTAATAATACGTCATTCACCAGTGATAATATGTCATTCACCAGTGATAATACGTCATTCACCAGTGATAATACGTCATTCACCAGTGATAATACGTCATTCACCAGTAATAATACGTCATTCACCAGTAATAATACATCATTCACCAGTGATAATACGTCATTCACCAGTGATATCATTCACGTCATTCACCAGTGATAATACGTCATTCACCAGTGATAATACGTCATTCACCAGTAATAATACGTCATTCACCAGTGATCATATGTCATTCACAAGTAATAATACGTCATTCACAAGTGATAATACGTCATTCACCAGTGATAATACATCATTCACCAGTGATAATACGTCCTTCACCAGTAATAATACGTCATTCACAAGTAATAATACGTCATTCACAAGTAATAATCATTCACCAGTCATTCACCAGTGATAATACGTCATTCACCAGTGATAATACGTCATTCACCAGTGATAATACGTCATTCACCAGTGATAATACGTCATTCACCAGTGATAATATGTCATTCACCAGTGATAATACGTCCTTCACCAGTGATCATATGTCATTCACAAGTAATAATACGTCATTCACAAGTGATAATACGTCATTCACCAGTGATAATACATCATTCACCAGTGATAATACGTCCTTCACCAGTAATAATACGTCATTCACAAGTAATAATACGTCATTCACAAGTAATAATACGTCATTCACAAGTGATAATACGTCATTCACCAGTGATAATACATCATTCACCAGTGATAATACGTCCTTCACCAGTAATAATACGTCATTCACAAGTAATAATACGTCATTCACAAGTAATAATACGTCATTCACCAGTGATAATACGTCATTCACCAGTGATAATACGACATTCACCAGTGATAATAAGTCATTCACAAGTGATCATACGTCATTCACAAGTGATAATAAGTCATTCACAAGTAATAATACGTCATTCACAAGTAATAATAATACGTCATTCACAAGTGATAATACGTCATTCACCAGTGATAATACGTCATTCACCAGTGATAATACGTCATTCACCAGTGATAATACGTCATTCACCAGTGATAATACGTCATTCACCAGTAATAATACGTCATTCACCAGTGATAACATGTCATTCACCAGTGATAATATGTCATTCACAAGTGATAATACGTTCACCAGTGATAATACGTCATTCACCAGTAATAATACGTCATTCACCAGTGATAATATGTCATTCACCAGTGATAATACGTCATTCACCAGTGATAATACGTCATTCACCAGTGATAATACGTCATTCACCAGTAATAATACATCATTCACGTCATTCACCAGTAATAATACATCATTCACCAGTGATAATACGATCATTCACCAGTAATAATACATCATTCACCAGTAATAATACGTCATTCACCAGTGATAATACGTCCTTCACCAGTGATCATATGTCATTCACAAGTAATAATACGTCATTCACAAGTGATAATACGTCATTCACCAGTGATAATACATCATTCACCAGTGATAATACGTCCTTCACCAGTAATAATACGTCATTCACAAGTAATAATACGTCATTCACAAGTGATAATACGTCATTCACCAGTGATAATACATCATTCACCAGTGATAATACGTCCTTCACAAGTAATAATACGTCATTCACAAGTAATAATATGTCATTCACAAGTGATCATATGTCATTCACAAGTTCACAAGTAATAATACGTCATTCACCAGCAATAATACATCATTCACCAGTGATAATATCGTCATTCACCAGTGATCATATGTCATTCACAAGTAATAATACGTCATTCACAAGTGATAATACGTCATTCACCAGTGATAATACATCATTCACCAGTGATAATACGTCCTTCACCAGTAATAATACGTCATTCACAAGTAATAATACGTCATTCACAAGTGATCATATGTCATTCACAAGTAATAATACGTCATTCACCAGTGATAATTCACATCATTCATTCACAAGTGATAATACGTCATTCACAAGTAATAATACATCATTCACCAGTGATAATACGTCATTCACAAGTAATAATACATCATTCACCAGTGATAATACGTCATTCACCAGTAATAATACGTCATTCACAAGTAATAATACGTCATTCACAAGTGATAATACGTCATTGACAAGTGATAATACGTCATTCAC
>NW_026280798.1:0-22284 GCF_023373465.1 Oncorhynchus keta | reverse complement strand
GTGTGTGTGCGCAGCAGCACACGCAGCTGGTCCTGGGCATCGCTCCAGTGTAGCCCTGGCCAGCAGACGTACAAAGTATGCCAGCGATGAATCCCCATCACCGCAGTGCCAGTTGGCCTAATAACAGTGTTTATAACCAGTCAGGGTCTGCTATGAGGTAATATGATGAATGTGAAAAGTCCGGCTCAGGAGCTAAATTTGTGTTGCAAGGCACAAATCATGACAGTCAAATCCACACTACAGGAGAAATGGCTCGCTATCTTTCCTGGCAGTGAAACGGATACATCTCCCTGTCTGGCTCCAGAGTCCCGAGACAGACAGTAACAATGCTGTGTGTGTCAGCACTTGGAGACGTTGAACAGTAAAACTACTTCATCTTTTACCTGACTTTAACCATCGTGAGGAGGTTGTTACCTCGGAATAGTTCAAACAATGCACCCAAACAGATTCTCTCAGTAGTCACGTTGGGGATTGTTTGAAATCCAGTCTTTTACATTCTGAGACAGTACTATATGGACCTGGAGAGTCAGCAACCCAAGAGTTGTGTTTGTTTATTTAGCTACTTTTGTCTTACCGTTTCACATCACAGTGTAAATAAAAGATGCTAGATGCTTTTATGGTGGAGATCAAGTTTATAAATTGCTTGGCTGGGCTGATGAGAAAGTGGATTGTGCAGTCAGATGGTACAGAGTAAATAGGCATTTTAACGTCATAGATTTATCCGGTGTTAACTTGTGGAATAGACATCGGCTGGAATGCGGTTTTAACCAATCAGCATTCAGGATTTGACCCACCCGTTGTATAAAATGTAAATAATCGTCTTACCACTTTTGTCCCCCGGCAACGTGCTGCTGCACAGTGTATCCAAACTGGGCCTGCTTGGGGCCCTTGATGATCCTGTGGTTCTTGGTGTGGATGTTGAAACCATCATGGAGCCCTGGAAACAGACACAGCAAGGCAAACACATGCCATTAATAGCATGCTTGGACAGCACGTAATATTTACTGGCTGCGACAGACACTTCCCAAAAAACGCTTGTGTTTTGCCTGTGACCTGAAGTGCAACAGAAAGATTTCATGCTGGTTAGAACATTAACACCAGCCAAGTAACACAAACTGGAAGCGATAGATGGGAGTTTCATCAGAAACAGGACATGTGTGGGTTTGAGACTTTCACCCAGCGGTACCAAGAGCATCACAGCTGTTATTAGCCGGACGGCGGCCATTTTGATGCTGACTTTGTAGCCACCTTGTGCGAGAAGGATACAGATAGCATGCCAGAGAGGGTGTTTGTCTTGTCTCGATATTCAAATCAAATCAACTTGCATTGGTCACATACACATGTTTTGCAAATGTTATTGCGGGTGTAGCGAAATGCTTGTGTTTCTAGCTCCAACAGTGCAGTAATATCTTATGAGTAATATCTAACAATTTCACAACAATACACACAAATCTAAAGTAAAGGAATGGAATTTACCTTACCTCATTTGCACTCACTGTATTTAGACTTTTTGTTTTCTTTTGTTCTACTGTATTATTGACTGTATGTTTTGTTTATTCCATCTGTAACTCTGTGTTGTTGTATGTGTCGATTGCTATGCTTTATCTTGACCAGGTCACAGTTGCAAATGAGAACTTGTTCTCAACTAGCCTACCTGGTTAAATAGAGGTGTTCTCAACTAGCCTACCTGGTTAAATAGAGGTGTTTGCCTACCTGGTTAAATAGAGGTGTTCTCAACTAGCCTACCTGGTTAAATAGAGGTGTTCTCAACTAGCCTACCTGGTTAAATAGAGGTGTTCTCAACTAGCCTACCTGGTTAAATGACTTCTCAACTAGCCTACCTGGTTAAATAGAGGTGTTCTCAACTAGCCTACCTGGTTAAATAGAGGTGTTCTCAACTAGCCTACCTGGTTAAATAGAGGTGTTCTCAACTAGCCTACATGGTTAAATAGAGGTGTTCTCAACTAGCCTACCTGGTTAAATGCTCAACTAGCCTACCTGGTTAAATGCTCTAGCCTACCTGGTTAAATAATAGAGGTGTTCTCAACTAGCCTACCTGGTTAAATAGAGGTGTTCTCAACTAGCCTACCTGGTTAAATAGAGGTGTTCTCAACTAGCCTACCTGGTTAAATAGAGGTGTTCTCAACCTAGCCTACCTGGTTAAATAGACCCTTCTCAACTAGCCTACCTGGTTAAATAGAGGTGTTCTCCAGCCTACCTGGTTAAAGGAGACCTGGTTAAACAGAGGTGTTCTCAACTAGCCTACCTGGTTAAACAGAGGTGTTCTCAACTAGCCTACCTGGTTAAATCTCCTGCCTACCTGGTTAAATAGAGGTGTTCTCAACTAGCCTACCTGGTTAAATAGAGGTGTTCTCAACTAGCCTACCTGGTTAAATAAAACTAGCCTACCTGGTTAAATAGAGGTGTTCTCAACTAGCCTACCTGGTTAAATAGAGGTGTTCTCAACTAGCCTACCTGGTTAAATAGAGGTGTTCTCAACTAGCCTACCTGGTTAAATAGAGGTGTTCTCAACTAGCCTACCTGGTTAAATCTGTTCTCAAAGCCTACCTGGTTAAATAGAGGTGTTCTCCTACCTGGTTAAATAGAGGGTGTTCTAGCCTACCTGGTTAAATAGAGGTGTTCTCAACTAGCCTA
This sequence comes from Oncorhynchus keta, assembly GCF_023373465.1. NCBI lineage: Eukaryota > Metazoa > Chordata > Actinopteri > Salmoniformes > Salmonidae > Oncorhynchus > Oncorhynchus keta. Next base: position 19,629 of record NW_026280798.1, on the reverse strand, counting down.
CCTGGTTAAATCACCTGGTTAAATAGGGTGTTCTCAACTAGCCTACCTGGTTAAATAGAGGTGTTCTCAACTAGCCTACCTGGTTAAATAGGGTGTTCTCAAGCCTACCTGGTTAAATAGTGTTCTCAACTAGCCTACCTGGTTAAATAGAGGTGTTCTCAACTAGCCTACACTGGTTAAATAGAGGTGTTCTCAACGCCTACCTGGTTAAATAGAGGTGTTCTCAACTAGCCTACCTGGTTAAATAGAGGTGTTCTCATAGCCTACATGGTTAAATAGACCTCTCGGCTAGCCTACCTGGTTAAATAGAGTGTTCTCAACCCTACCTGGTTAAATAGATGTTCTCTCCTACCCTCTCCGGTTAAATATCTCCGAGGTGTTCTCAGCCTACCTGGTTAAATAGCTCCTACCAGGTTAAAACGAGAATGTTCTCAACTAGCCTACCTGGTTAAATAGAGGTGTTCTCAACTAGCCTACCTGGTTAAATAGAGGTGTTCTCAACTAGCCTACCTGGTTAAATGAGGTGTTCTCAACTAGCCTACCTGGTTAAATATAGGTGTTCTCAACTAGCCTACCTGGTTAAATAGGGTGTTCTCAACTAGCCTACCTGGTTAAATAGAGGTGTTCTCAACTAGCCTACCTGGTTAAATAGAGGTGTTCTCAACTAGCCTACCTGGTTAAATAGAGGTGTTCTCAACTGGCCTACCTGGTTAAATAGAGGTGTTCTCAACTAGCCTACCTGGTTAAATAGAGGTGTTCTCAACTAGCCTACCTGGTTAAATAGAGGTGTTCTCAACTAGCCTACCTGGTTAAATAGCTCAACTAGCCTAAATAGAGGTGTTCTCAACTAGCCTACCTGGTTAAATAGAGGTGTTCTCAACTAGCCTACCTGGTTAAATAGAGGTGTTCTCAACTAGCCTACCTGGTTAAATAGAGGTGTTCTCAACTAGCCTACCTGGTTAAATAAGGTGTTCTCAACTAGCCTACCTGGTTAAATAGAGGTGTTCTCAACTAGCCTACCTGGTTAAATAGAGGTGTTCTCAACTAGCCTACATGGTTAAATAGAGGTGTTCTCAACTAGCCTACCTGGTTAAATAGAGTGTTCAACTAGATCTCAACACCTACCTGGTTAAATAACCTCAACTAGCCTACATGGTTAAATAGGGTGTTCTCAACTCTAGCCTACCTGGTTAAATAGAGGTGTTCTCAACTAGCCTACCTGGTTAAATAGAGGTGTTCTCAACTAGCCTACCTGGTTAAATAGAGTGTTCTCAACTAGCCTACCTGGTTAAATAGAGGTGTTCTCAACTAGCCTACCTGGTTAAATAGAGGTGTTCTCAACTAGCCTACCTGGTTAAATAGAGGTGTTCTCAACTAGCCTACCTGGTTAAATAGAGTGTTCTCAACTAGCCTACCTGGTTAAATAGAGGTGTTCTCAACTAGCCTACCTGGTTAAATAGAGGTGTTCTCAACTAGCCTACCTGGTTAAATAGAGGTGTTCTCAACTAGCCTACCTGGTTAAATAGAGGTGTTCTCAACTAGCCTACTAGGTGTTCTCAACCTGGTTAAATAGGTGTTCTCAACTAGCCTACCTGGTTAAATAGAGGTGTTCTCAACTAGCCTACATGGTTAAATATAGGTGTTCTCACTAGCCTACCTGGTTAAATAGAGGTGTTCTCAACTAGCCTACCTGGTTAAATAGAGGTGTTCTCAAGCCTACCTGGTTAAATAGAGTGTTCTACCTGGTTAAATAGAGGTGTTCTCAACTAGCCTACCTGGTTAAATAGAGGTGTTCTCAACTAGCCTACCTGGTTAAATAAGGGTTCTCAACTAGCCTACCTGGTTAAATAGAGGTGTTCTCAACTAGCCTACCTGGTTAAATAGAGGTGTTCTCAACTAGCCTACCTGGTTAAATAGAGGTGTTCTCAACTAGCCTACCTGGTTAAATAGAGGTGTTCTCAACTAGCCTACCTGGTTAAATAGAGGGTGTTCTCAACTAGCCTACCTGGTTAAATAGAGGTGTTCTCAACTAGCCTACCTGGTTAAATAGAGGTGTTCTCAACTAGCCTACCTGGTTAAATAGGTGTTCTCAGCCTACCTGGTTAAATAGAGGTGTTCTCAACTAGCCTACCTGGTTAAATAGAGGTGTTCTCAACTAGCCTACCTGGTTAAATAGAGGTGTTCTCAACTAGCCTACCTGGTTAAATAGAGGTGTTCTCTAGCCTACCTGGTTAAATAGAGGTGTTCTCCAACTAGCCTACCTGGTTAAATAGAGGTGTTCTCAACTAGCCTACCTGGTTAAATAGAGGTGTTCTCAACTAGCCTACCTGGTTAAATAGAGGTGTTCTCAACTAGCCTACCTGGTTAAATAGAGGTGTTCTCAACTAGCCTACCTGGTTAAATAGAGGTGTTCTCAACTAGCCTACCTGGTTAAATAGAGGTGTTCTCAACTAGCCTACCTGGTTAAATAGAGGTGTTCTCAACTAGCCTACCTGGTTAAATAGAGGTGTTCTCAACTAGCCTACCTGGTTAAATAGAGGTGTTCTCAACTAGCCTACCTGGTTAAATAGAGGTGTTCTCAACTAGCCTACCTGGTTAAATAGAGGTGTTCTCAACTAGCCTACCTGGTTAAATAGAGGTGTTCTCAACTAGCCTACCTGGTTAAATAGAGGTGTTCTCAACTAGCCTACCTGGTTAAATAGAGGTGTTCTCAACTAGCCTACCTGGTTAAATGCAGGAAATAGTGTTCTCAACTAGCCTACCTGGTTAAATAGAGGTGTTCTCAACTAGCCTACCTGGTTAAATAGAGGTGTTCTCAACTAGCCTACCTGGTTAAATAGAGGTGTTCTCAACTAGCCTACCTGGTTAAATTGTTCTCAACTAGCCTACCTGGTTAAATAGAGGTGTTCTCAACTAGCCTACCTGGTTAAATAGAGGTGTTCTCAACTAGCCTACCTGGTTAAATAGAGGTGTTCTCAACTAGCCTACCTGGTTAAATAGAGGTGTTCTCAACTAGCCTACCTGGTTAAATGAGGTGTTCTCAACTAGCCTACCTGGTTAAATAGAGGTGTTCTCAACTAGCCTACCTGGTTAAATAGAGTGTTCTCAACTAGCCTACCTGGTTAAATAGAGGTGTTCTCAACTAGCCTACCTGGTTAAATAGAGGTGTTCTCAACTAGCCTACCTGGTTAAATAGAGGTGTTTACCTTACCTCATTTGCACTCAGCCTACCTGGTTAAATAGAGGTTTTCTGTTCTCAACTAGTACCTGGTTAAATTGTTCTCAACTAGCCTACCTGGTTAAATGTTGTTCTCAACTAGCCTACTGGTTAAATAGAGTGTTCTCAACTAGCCTACCTGGTTAAATGTGTTCGAACTAGCCTACCTGGTTAAATATCTTGACCTGGTTAAATAGGTCACTAGCCTTGGTTAAATGAGAACTTGTTTTCAACTAGCCTACCTGGTTAAATAGAGGTGTTCTCAACTAGCCTACCTGGTTAAATAGAGGTGTTCTCAACTAGCCTACCTGGTTAAATAGAGGTGTTCTCAACTAGCCTACCTGGTTAAATAGAGGTGTTCTCAACTAGCCTACCTGGTTAAATAGAGGTGTTCTCAACTAGCCTACCTGGTTAAATAGAGGTGTTCTCAACTAGCCTACCTGGTTAAATAGAGGTGTTCTCAACTGGCCTACCTGGTTAAATAGAGGTGTTCTCAACTAGCCTACCTGGTTAAATAGAGGTGTTCTCAACTAGCCTACCTGGTTAAATAGAGGTGTTCTCAACTAGCCTACCTGGTTAAATAGAGGTGTTCTCAACTAGCCTACCTGGTTAAATAGAGGTGTTCTCAACTAGCCTACCTGGTTAAATAGAGGTGTTCTCAACTAGCCTACCTGGTTAAATAGAGGTGTTCTCAACTAGCCTACCTGGTTAAATAGAGGTGTTCTCAACTAGCCTACCTGGTTAAATAGAGGTGTTCTCAACTAGCCTACCTGGTTAAATAGAGGTGTTCTCAACTAGCCTACCTGGTTAAATAGAGGTGTTCTCAACTAGCCTACCTGGTTAAATAGAGGTGTTCTCAACTAGCCTACCTGGTTAAATAGAGGTGTTCTCAACTAGCCTACCTGGTTAAATAGAGGTGTTCTCAACTAGCCTACCTGCTTAAATAGAGGTGTTCTCAAATAGCCTACCTGGTTAAATAGAGGTGTTCTCAACTAGCCTACCTGGTTAAATAGAGGTGTTCTCAACTAGCCTACCTGGTTAAATAAAGGTGTTCTCAACTAGCCTACCTGGTTAAATAGAGGTGTTCTCAACTAGCCTACCTGGTTAAATAGAGGTGTTCTCAACTAGCCTACCTGGTTAAATAGAGGTGTTCTCAACTAGCCTACCTGGTTAAATAGAGGTGTTCTCAACTAGCCTACCTGGTTAAATAGAGGTGTTCTCAACTAGCCTACCTGGTTAAATAGAGGTGTTCTCCACTAGCCTACCTGGTTAAATAGAGGTGTTCTCAACTAGCCTACCTGGTTAAATAGAGGTGTTCTCAACTAGCCTACCTGGTTAAATAGAGGTGTTCTCAACTAGCCTACCTGGTTAAATAGAGGTGTTCTCAACTAGCCTACCTGGTTAAATAGAGGTGTTCTCAACTAGCCTACCTGGTTAAATAGAGGTGTTCTCAACTAGCCTACCTGGTTAAATAGAGGTGTTCTCAACTAGCCTACCTGGTTAAATAGAGGTGTTCTCAACTAGCCTACCTGGTTAAATAGAGGTGTTCTCAACTAGCCTACCTGGTTAAATAGAGGTGTTCTCAACTAGCCTACCTGGTTAAATAGAGGTGTTCTCAACTAGCCTACCTGGTTAAATAGAGGTGTTCTCAACTAGCCTACCTGGTTAAATAGAGGTGTTCTCAACTAGCCTACCTGGTTAAATAGAGGTGTTCTCAACTAGCCTACCTGGTTAAATAGAGGTGTTCTCAACTAGCCTACCTGGTTAAATAAAGGTGTTCTCAACTAGCCTACCTGGTTAAATAGAGGTGTTCTCAACTAGCCTACCTGGTTAAATAGAGGTGTTCTCAACTAGCCTACCTGGTTAAATAGAGGTGTTCTCAACTAGCCTACCTGGTTAAATAGAGGTGTTCTCAACTAGCCTACCTGGTTAAATAGAGGTGTTCTCAACTAGCCTACCTGGTTAAATAGAGGTGTTCTCAACTAGCCTACCTGGTTAAATAGAGGTGTTCTCAACTAGCCTACCTGGTTAAATAGAGGTGTTCTCAACTAGCCTACCTGGTTAAATAGAGTTGTTCTCAACTAGCCTACCTGGTTAAATAGAGGTGTTCTCAACTAGCCTACCTGGTTAAATAGAGGTGTTCTCAACTAGCCTACCTGGTTAAATAGAGGTGTTCTCAACTAGCCTACCTGGTTAAATAGAGGTGTTCTCAACTAGCCTACCTGGTTAAATAGAGGTGTTCTCAACTAGCCTACCTGGTTAAATAGAGGTGTTCTCAACTAGCCTACCTGGTTAAATATAGGTGAAATAAAATAAAATAAAATATAAAAAATATATATAAATATTTGGACTTGCAATGTTGGAGCAGCATAGACTAAAAATACAGTAGAATAGAATATAATACATTATATACAAATGAGATGAGTAATGCAAAATATGTCAATATTATTAAAGTGACTAGTGTTCCATTATTAAAGTGGCCAGTGATTCCAGGTCTATGTATATAGGCAGCAGCCTCTAAGGTGCTATTGAAAACAGGCTACCGCTGATGCGTCTGATCCAAGGAAACCTGGTTAAATAGTATTTTCCCCTTGTAACATCTCTAGGCCATGACACCTGGACTCCAGTACCTTAAGTATCTCGTACAGAAACAAACATAGCCATGGAGGTCTCGTGATGTCATCTCAGAATGATAATTGTTTCCATTCCCCTCATGAAGAGCCCTGGCCTTACCCCTCTCTCCTGATCTCCTAGCTCACTGTAAACAGAGCCTTGTCCCAAAAGGCAAGCAGATATTTTACACTGTAGGGGCTGTAGGTAAACAGTAGAGCTGTCTGTCACTGAGTTTGATTGACATTGCTCGGTCTGCGTGAGGTGGGTGGAAGGGGTGGATGGATGGCTGAAGGTTTTGTAAGCGGTAGTAGTCATATTGAAAGGGGTGGATGGATGGCTGAAGGTTTTGTAAGCGGTAGTAGTCATTTTGAAAGGGGGATGGATGGCTGAAGGTTTTGTAAGCGGTAGTAGTCATTTTGAAAGGGGTGGATGGATGGCTGAAGGTTTTGTACACTGCGGTAGTAGTCATATTGAAAGGGGGGTGGATGGATGGCTGAAGGTTTTGTAAGCGGTAGTAGTCATATTGAAAGGGGTGGATGGATGGCTGAAGGTTTTGTAAGCGGTAGTAGTCATATTGAAGGGGTGGATGGATGGCTGAAGGTTTTGTGAGGATAAGCAGTAGTAGTCATATTGAAAGGGGTGGATGGATGGCTGAAGGTTTGTGTGAGGATAAGTGGTAGTAGTCATATTGAAAGGGGTGGATGGATGGCTGAAGGTTTGTGTGAGGATAAGCAGTAGTAGTCATATTGAAAGGGGTGGATGGATGGCTGAAGGTTTGTGTGAGGATAAGTGGTAGTAGTCATATTGAAGTTGATCATTCATGTTATAGTGCAGAAGACTACTGAAAGAGCTGCTTCCTGTGCTTGGCCCTCCTATGTTGAACATAATAAACAGCTCTCTATCCACCGGATGTGTACCAAACTCACTAAAAGTGGCAGTAATAAAGCCTCTCTTGAAAAAGCCAAACCTTGACCCAGAAAATATAAAAAACTATCGGCCTATATCGAATCTTCCATTCCTCTCAAAAATGTTTGAAAAAGCTGTTGCGCAGCAACTCATTGCCTTCCCAAAGACGAACAATGTATACGAAATGCTTCAGTTTGGTTTTAGACCCCATCATAGCACTGAGACTGCACTTGCGAAGGTGGTAAATTACCTTTTAATGGCATCAGACCGAGTCTCTAACATCTGTCCTCGTGCTCCTAGACCTTAATGCTGCTTTTGATATCATCGATCACCACATCCTTTTGGAGAGATCGGAAACCCAAATTGGTCTACACGGACAAGTTCTGGCCTGGTTTAGATCTTATCTGTCGGAAAGATATCAGTTTGTATATTTTACCTCTTGGGGATGTCATTCGAAAACATAATGTTAACTTTCACTGCTATGCAGATGACACACAGCTGTACATTTCAAAGAAACATGGTGAAGCCCCAAAATTGCCCTCGGTAGAAGCCTGTGTTTCAGACAAGGAAGTGGATGGCTGCAAACGTTCTACTTTTAAACTCGGACAAAACAGAGATGCTTGTTCTAGGTCCCAAGAAACAAAGAGATCTTCTGTTGAATCCGAAATAAATTAATAAATTAATCTTTATGGTTGTACAGTCGTCTCAAATAAAACTGTGAAGGACCTCGGCGTTACTCTGGACCCTGATCTCTCTTTTGACAAACATATCAAGACTGTTTCAAGGACAGCTTCTTCCATCTACGTAATATTGCAAAAATCAGAAACTTTCTGTCCAAAAATGATGCAGAAAAATGTATCCATGATTTTGTTACTTCTAGGTTAGACTACTGCAATGCTCTACTTTCCCTCTACCCGGATAAAGCACTAAATAAACTTCAGTTAGTGCTAAATACGGCTGCTAGAATCCTGACTAGAACCAAATAATTTGATCATATTACTCCAGTGCTAGCCTCTCTACACTGGCTTCCTGTTAATGCAAGGGCTGATTTCAAGGTTTTACTGCTAACCTACAAAGCATTACATGGGCTTGCTCCTACCTATCTCTCTGATTTGGTCCTGCCGTACATACCTACACGTACGCTACGGTCACAAGACGCAGGCCTCCTAATTGTCCCTAGAATTTCTAAGCAAACAGCTGGAGGCAGGGCTTTCTCCTATAGAGCTCCATTTTTATGGAATGGTCTGCCTACCCATGTGAGAGACGCAAACTCGGTCTCAACCTTTAAGTCTTTACTGAAGACTCATCTCTTCAGTGGGTCATATGATTGAGTGTAGTCTGGCCCAGGAGTGTGAAGGTGAATGGAAAGGCTCTGGAGCAACGAACCGCCCTTGCTGTCTCTGCCTGGCCGCTTCCCCTCTCTCCAATGGGATTCTCTGCCTCTAACCTTATTACAGGGGCTGAGTCACTGGCTTACTGGTGCTCTTTCATGCCATCCCTAGGAGGGGTGCATCACTTGAGTGGGTTGAGTCACTGACGTGGTCTTCCTGTCTGGGTTGGCACCCCCCTTGGGTTGTGCCGTGGCGGAGATCTTCTGACCTGCTGTTTTCAACTCTCTAGAGACAGCAGGAGTGGTAGAGATACTTTTAATGATCGGCTATGAAAAGCCAACTGACATTTACTCCTGAGATGTTGACTTGCCGCACCCTCGACAACTAGTGTGATTATTATTATTTGACCATGCTGGTCATTTATGAACATTTGAACATCTTGGCCATGTTCTGTTATAATCTCCACCCGGCACAGCCAGAAGAGGACTGGCCACCCCTCATAGCCTGGTTCCTCTCTAGGTTTCTTCCTAGGTTTTGGCCTTTCTAGGGAGTTTTTCCAAGCCACCGTGCTTCTACACCTGCATTGCTTGCTGTTTGGGGTTTTAGGCTCAGTTTCTGTACAGCACTTTGAGATATCAGCTGATGTACGAAGGGATATATAAATACATTTGATTTGATTCGAAGACTGGATGTTGAAATCATGTAGCAGCTTACATGGATATTTCCATCCTGCTCATTTAAATGGACATACTGTATACAAAGTACATTAAAGGAAAACTCCACAGAAAAACTATATTAACATTTTTTTTAAATACAGAAAAACGTCCGGTGTTCAAAATGCATCATACCTGCTGTATTTCTGTACTTTTTCCAGTCTTGAAAAGTTTATTGCTGACATTGTAAAACATTTTGGAACTATATCAACAACGGACTAATGAAACAAATACCAAAATAGATGTCCTTTTACTAGCTGCCAACATTATGTAGCTCTGAATGAATACTAAAGTCAGAATAGCACTGATCTACACTGAATAACATTATTTAAGGTTATTGCCATTGTACTTGGCTGAGACAAGACTTCACGACAAGAAGAACAGAAGCCTACCTTATTGTCCTATTCTGAGGAAACGTAAATTCATCTATTTGTTTTCTACCAACACCTGAGACAAACACACTGAGTGCCTTGCTTAACGGCATAAAGGCTGGAGATGGCATCTAGAATACTGATGTCAGGCAAGAGCCCTCTGATTGGCAGATCACTCTTCATCAGATGATGACTGACCATTGACTGTACGATGCTCACATCAGTTTAGGGAATTACCTTCCCAGTCTAATTCGACCCCTTAATTGTTTTCTGTACGTGATATCAGATTTAGAAATCTACCGCAGGTGCTGAGCTGAGAAAGATCAATAATTGCAACCCACATGCCTTCCCAGATGTTTATTTCTGGTAGAAGTTGAGCAGAGCGTTTAAGCACTGTGGTGAAACCCTGATTAGACCATGTGGGAACCAGACAAGACAAATTCATCTCAGAGAACAAAATGGAAAGGACCGCAAACACAACTATGGGGACTGATCAAAAGACAGACCGGATTTGTGATGGTGTAGATTACTTCTCCTCACTTCCTCTGGACACTAAGAGCATTATGGGAAAACGCAATACCCTTCTGGATTCAATTAAAATGCGTATCAGAGACGATACTTTTTCGGCTTTTCTCGCTGTCACCAAGTTACCCAAAATGGCTTATTAATGAAAACAGCATAATGTGGATTTTTTTATTTCCAACAGAGGAAGCGAGCAGCAAGCACATTTTTGTTGAGGAGATGGAAGACATGAGTAGATCTTCTTCTTGACAGAGAGGAGAGAGCAGGATGGAAAACATAATCTTGGTCAACATAACTTCCTTTCAATCTGGCTCTTCATTCATCTATCTTCTACTTCAACTCCAGCTGTATACAGTGTCTTCGTTTCACCGGTCTCAGGTCTCACACCACTTTGTCTCTATATTATATACAGTGGAAGACAGACGTCTTGGCTACTGTAAGGTCAGGGTTCATGTTGGGATTTACATTTCATTGCAATTTGTCTTGTCTGACGTCAAGGGCTATGAGCCAGCTTGTGATGACAGTGATATAACGCTAAAGTAGAGCAGGAAATAGAGAGAGAAATGGAGAAGTACCAAGAGAAAGAAAGAGGCAGTTTAAAAGTCATCACGCTTAATGACATACAGTTAGAGGATTATTACTTGGAAAAAACATTCACAGTCAGAACCCAATCCTGTGAGCGGTCAGAACCCAACCCTGTGAGCGGTCAGAACCCAACCCTGTGAGCAGTCAGAACCCAACCCTGTGAGCATTCAGAATCCAACCCTGTAAGGAGTCAGAACCCAACCCTGTGAGCATTCAGAACCCAACCCTGTAAGGAGTCAGAACCCAACCCTGTGAGCAGTCAGAACCCAACCCTGTGAGCAGTCAGAACCCATCCCTGTGAGCGGTCAGAACCCATCCCTGTGAGCAGTCAGAACCCATCCCTGTGAGCTGTCAGAACCCAAACCTGTGAGCAGTCAGAACCCATCCCTGTGAGCGGTCAGAACCAATCCCTGTGAGCAGTCAGAACCCATCCTCCCTGTGAGCTGTCAGAACCCAAACCTGTGAGCAGTCAGAACCCAACCCTGTGAGCGGTCAGAACCCAACCCTGTAAGGAGTCAGAACCCAACCCTGTGAGCAGTCAGAACCCAACCCTGTGAGCAGTCAGAACCCAACCCTGTGAGCAGTCAGAACCCAACCCTGTGAGCGGTCAGAACCCAACCCTGTGAGCGGTCAGAACCCAACCCTGTGAGCGGTCAGAACCCAACCCTGTGAGCAGTCAGAACCTAACCCTGTGAGCGGTCAGAACCCAACCCTGTGAGCGGTCAGAACTCATCCCTGTGAGCGGTCAGAACCCAACCCTGTGAGCGGTCAGAACCCAACCCTGTGAGCGGTCGGAACCCAACCCTGTGAGCGGTCATAACCCAACCCTGTGAGCGGTCAGAACCCAACCCTGTGAGCGGTCAGAACCCAACCCTGTGAGCTGTCAGAACCCAACCCTGTGAGCGGTCAGAACCCAACCCTGTGAGCAGTCAGAACCCAACCCTGTGAGCGGTCAGAACCCAACCCTGTGAGCAGTCAGAACCCAACCCTGTGAGCAGTCAGAACCCAACCCTGTGAGCGGTCTGAACCCAACCCTGTGAGCGGTCAGAACCCAACCCTGTGAGCAGTCAGAACCCAACCCTGTGAGCGGTCTGAACCCAACCCTGTGAGCGGTCAGAACCCAACCCCTTGAGCGGTCAGAACCCATCCCTGTGAGCATTCAGAACCCAGCACCTTGAGCAGTCAGAATCCAACCCCGTGAGCGGTCAGAACCCATCCCTGTGAGCAGTCAGAACCCAGCACCTTGAGCAGTCAGAACCCAACCCAGTGAGCACACAGAACCCATCCCAGTGAGCAGTCAGAACCCAACCCTGTGAGCAGTCAGAACCCAACCCTGTGAGCGGTCTGAACCCAACCCTGTGAGCGGTCAGAACCCAACCCCTTGAGCGGTCAGAACCCATCCCTGTGAGCATTCAGAACCCAGCACCTTGAGCAGTCAGAATCCAACCCCGTGAGCGGTCAGAACCCATCCTGTGAGCAGTCAGAACCCAGCACCTTGAGCAGTCAGAACCCAACCCAGTGAGCACACAGAACCCATCCCAGTGAGCAGTCAGAACCCATCCCAGTGAGCAGTCAGAACCCAGCCCAGTGAGCAGTCAGAACCCATCCCAGTGAGCAGTCAGAACCCATCCCAGTGAGCAGTCAGAACCCAGCCCAGTGAGCAGTCAGAACCCATCCCAGTGAGCAGTCAGAACCCAGCCCAGTGAGCAGTCAGAACCCATCCCAGTGAGCAGTCAGAACCCAGCCCAATGAGCAGTCAGAACCCATCCCAGTGAGCAGTCAGAACTCATCCCAGTGAGCAGTCAGAACCCATCCCAGTGAGCAGTCAGAACCCATCCCAGTGAGCAGTCAGAACCCATCCCAGTGAGCAGTCAGAACCCAGCCCAGTGAGCAGTCAGAACCCATCCCAGTGAGCAGTCAGAACCCAGCCCAGTGAGTTGAAGAGATGGATTTCATAGAGCACACAAAAACAGACCCCAGGACAAGCCCCCCCCTTCTCTTACATCAACACAGTAGGGCCTATTTTGAATACCCTAAACCCCACTCTCAGTCCTCTCTATACGGCTCTACAATCTGTTAGGCTTTGAAGGCCAAGTCAAGTCAGGTGATCCTTTTTTCTCCATGGGAAATGTATTTTGTTACTGAGATCACAACGTAAAAGCACAACAAAGTTTATGAGGCGACATAACAAATCAATAGAAGGTCAGAGTTGGGTTCAGCACTGAGAGGCAAACCAATGGTTCAGAGAGTATGCAAGCGGCAGTTCAGGTATGGTTCTGTTGTGTATTGCTAATCATTTTTACCAAGATTAGAGCAGTATAGAGAGCTGATATATTAAATAAATAGTTAGAAGCAGAAACTGGCCAAATACATTTTTATTTCCATTTGATGGACAAATGGACTTGACAGAGAAAAGTGTGTATTGGACAAACGTGTGAAATGCATTGGAACTCGTTATTCAATTGCTGGTCGGGATAGTTAGTAGGGCCGGGACAGTACCATTATCACAATATTGTTTCTATGCCAAAAATGAAAACATAAAGCAGACCAAATTCTTTCAGTCCTTTAAACACCTGCTGTATGTAAAATATTGTGAGCTATAGATAGAAAATAAATAAATGTGACTCTGGAAGACAAACTAATGATGTTTGTTTCCAACATTAATGCTGTTGTCCTAAAGAACTTAAATCCGCATTGTGTTTTGGTTCTTTGCTATGATACTAACGAGTTTCGCGAAACTGGTATCGTCCTGGCCCTAGTAGTTAAAATGATTATATATATATATTTTTCATAGAAAGTAGGCTATACATTTGAAAACATCAGTCACTTGCGAGATGCAGTTAACAGTTGCGATTCAATACCATGAAAGAAGAGTATCAAACTCAAAATCAGGACAATAACCATTTCCTTTTAAATAAAGTACTGTCATGGTTCATTCTTTAGAAGAGTTTGATTTTTCACGTTGACAGTTTTAAAGGAGATTACCTCTGCTTTCAAGGCAGCTGAAGATTTGAAATCTAATGAGAGCACTGCAACTGCAGAAAAAATATCTTTATAATCCTACAAAATATGTATATCTCACTAGTATATTCTGCCAACAGATGTTGCTGCTCTGTCAAGAGAAATGATACAATTTGCCTTCAGAAAGTATTCAGGTCCCTTAATTGTTTCCACATTTTGTTACGTTACAGCCTTATTCTAAAATGTATTAAATAAAACAATTTCCTCAGCAATCTGTACACATAACCCCATAATGACAAAGCAAAAAGAGGTTTTTAGAAATGTTTGCAAATGTTTTAAAAACAAAAAAACTGAAAACCCTTATTTACATAAGTATTCAGAACTTTTGCTATGAGACTCAAATTGAGCTCAGGTGCATCCTGCTTCCATTGATCATCCTTGAGATATTTATCCAACTTGATTGGAGTCCACCTGTGGTAAATTCAATTGATTGGACATGATTTGGAAAGGCACACACCTGTCTACAGTGGCTTGTGAAAGTATTCACCCCCTTGGCATTTTTCCTATTTTGTTGCTTTACAATCTGGAATTAAAATAGGTTTTTGGGCGGTTTGTTCATTTGATTTACACAACATACTACCTACCACTTTGAAGATGCAAAATATTTTTATTGTGAAACAAGCAAGAAATTATTTATTTTTAAAATGAAAACGTGAGTGTGCATGACTATTCACCCCCCAAAGTCAATACTTTGTAGAGACACCTTTTTCAGCAATTACAACTGCAAGTCTCTTGGGGTATGTCTCTATAAACTTGGCATATCTAGCCACTGGGATTTTTGACCATTCTTTAAGGCAAAACTGCTCCAGCTCCTTCAAGTTGGATGGGTTCCGCTGGTGTACAGCAATCTTTAAGTCATACCACAGATTCTCAATTGGATTGAGGTCTGGGCTTTGACTAGGCCATTCCAAGACATTTAAAAGTTTCCCCTTAAACCACACAAGTGTTGCTTTAGCAGTATGCTTATGATCATTGTCCTGCTGGAAGGTGAAGCTCCGTCCCAGTCTCAAATCTCTAGAAGACTGAATAAGGTTTCCCTCAAAAATGTCCCTGTATTTAGCTCCATCCATCATTTGTTCAAGTTCTGACCAGTTTCCCAGACTCTACCAATGAAAAACATCCCCACAGCATGATGCTGCCACCACCATGCTTCACTGTGGGATGCTGTTCTCAAAGGGTTGAGAGGTATTGGGTTTGCGCCAGACATAGTGTTTGCCTTGATGGCCCAAAAGCTCAATTTTAGTCTCATCTAACCTGAGTACCTTCTTCCATATGTTTGGGGAGTCTCCCACATGCCTTTTGGCGAACACCAAACGTGTTTGATTATTTTTTTCTTTAAGTAATGGCTTTTTTTCTGACCACGCTTCCGTAAAGCCCAGCTCTGTGGAGTGTACGGCTTAAAGTGGTCCTATGTACAGATACTCCAATCTCCGCTGTGGAGCTTTGCAGCTCCTTCAGGGTTATCTTTGGTCTCTTTGTTGCCTCTGATTAATGCCCTCCATGCCTGGTCTGTGAGTTTTGGTGGGCGGCCCTCTCTTGACAGGTTTGTTGTGGTGCCATATTCTTTCCTTTTTTTAGTAATGGATTTAATGGTGCTCCGTGGGATGTTCAAAGTTTCTGATATTTTTTATGACCCAACCCTGAGCTGTACTTCTCCACGACTTTGTCCCTGACCTGGTTGGAGCTCCTTGGGCTTCATGGTGCCACTTGCTTGGGGGTGTTGCAGACTCTGGGGCCTTTCAGAACAGGTGTATATATACTGAGATCATGTGACAGATCATGTGACACTTAGATTGCACAGGTGGACTTTATTTAACTAAATATGTGACTTCTGAAGGTAATTGGTTGCACCAGATCTTATTTAGTGGCTTCATAGCAAAGGGGGTGAATACATATGCACTCAAGAATTTTCCATTAAAACAAAGTAATTTTTTTCATTTCACTTCACCAATTTGGACTGTTTTGTGTATGTCCATGACATGAAATCCAAATAAAAATCTATTTCAATTACAGGCTGTAATTCAACAAAATAGAATAAATGCCAAGGGGGGTGAATACTTTTGCAAGGCACTGTATATAAGGTCCCACAGTTGACAAAAACCAAACCATGAGGTCAAAGGAATTGTCCGTAGAGCTCCGAGACAGGATTGTGGCACAACGCCTCTCCCCTATTTGACCTAGATAGTTTGTGTGTATTGACATGGAGGGTACGTGGTGCCTATTTAAAAATGTATGTATGTATGTAGTTCTGTCCTTGAGCTGTTCTTGTCTAATGATGTTCTGTATTGTGTCATTCTGTATTATGTTTCATGTTTTGTGTTGAACCCCAGGAAGAGTAGCTGCTGCTTTTGCAACAGCTAATGGGGATAATAAAATACCAAATGTTGAGACACAGATCTGAAGGATACCAAAAAATGTCTGCAGCATTGAAGGTCCCCAAGAACACAGTAGCCTCCATCGTTCTTAAATGGAAGAAGTTTGGAACTGTACCATGTACGCTGGGAGTCGGGAAGCAAGTTCAGGGAGTGTATTTAATAAATACAGAAATCAACCCTGGAACAGAAACAATAATGCCTCGGGAAAGAACCAAAGGGAGAGACATATATGGGGAAGGTAATCAGGCAGGTGATGGAGGCCAGGTGAGTCTGATGAGGCGCTGGTGCGCGTAACGATGGTGAGATGTGTTCGTAATAATGAGCAGCCTGTTGACCTCGAGCGCCTCAGAGGGAGTATACGTGCCAGGAACCTCCAAGACTGTTGCTAGAGCTGGCAGCCTGACCATACTGAGAAATGGGGGGGGAAGGGCCTTGGTCAGGGAGTTCCTCTGTGGAGATGGGAGAACCTTCCAGAAGGACAACCATCTCTGCAACACTCCACCAATCAGAGTGAGCAGACGGAAGCCACTCCTCACTAAAAGGCACATGACAGCCTGCTTGAAGTTTGCCAAAAGACACCTAAAGACTTTCAGACCATGAGAAACAAGATCCTCTGGTCTGATGAAACCCAATATCGAACTATTTGGCCTGAATGCCAAGCGTCTGGAGGAAACCTGGCACCATCCCTACGGTGAAGCATGGTGGTGGCAGCAGCATCATGCAATGGGGATGTTTTTCAGCGGCAGGGTCTCGGACACTAGTCAGGATCAAGGCAATGATGAATAGAGCAAAATACATAGAGATCCTTGATGAAAACCTGCTCCAGAGAGTTCAGGACCTCAGACTGGGGTGAAGGTTCACCTTCCAACAGGAGATCAACCCTAAACACACAGCCAAGACAATGCAGGAGTGGCTTCGGGACAAGTCTCTGAATGACCTTGAGTGGCCCGATGAGACATCTCTGGAACGCTCCACATCCAATCTGACAGAGCTTGAGAGGATCTGAAGAATGGGAGAAACTCCCCAATTACAGGTGTTCCAAGCTTCGAGCATCATACCCAATAAGACTCAAGGCTGTAATCCCTGCTAAAGGTGCTTCAACAAAGTACTGAGTAAAAGGTCTGAATACTTTAAGTAAATGTGATATTTCAGTTTGACATTTTTTTTATAATATTAGCAAAAATGTCTAAAAAACAGTTTTTGCTTTGTCACTATGGGGTATTGTGTGTAGATTGGTGAGGAAAAGAAACAAAGTAATCCATTTTAGAATAAGGCTGTAACCTAGCAAAATGTGGAAAAAGTCAAGGGGTCTGAATACTTTCGGAAGCCACTGTATATCTAGCATATGTTCTTGCTAAATGGTTCAGTTGTTGATAAGGCATCACATTGTTTCCTGCTAAATTGAATGACACGGCCATAAACGGTATGTTCTGGTAGGATCAGGTACAGTACACCCTTCAATCTAAATATTGACACATTCTCCACATTGTTCATTTCCTGTTGCATGAATGGTTCACATGTTCAGCTGTTCTTTGATCTCCCCCCAAAATATTATCCGGAGGGAGTCAACAAGTAAATTAATTAAGCTGAAATAAAAAATGCTGCTAAATGGTGGAGGAAATGGTGCTGAAAAGCTATAATTCCTCACAGCAGGTGGTGTATTTGAATCTTTCCCATATGGGTTTGCATAATTTGTCCAGGCGTGCCGTCTTAAATACACATAAACACAAATGACTCCACGAGCCGGCGCTTTGATGTCTCTGAGGCTCGTTATATAAAGCAAACTATCCCAGATACCATCAGAGAGCAGCTATGCTGTACTTCCTACCAAGAAAAGAGAGAGCAAAAAGAACAACATAGAGAGAGAATGAGCGAGAGACGGAAAGAGTGGAGGTGAAAGCGTGAGATGGGGAGGGGATCCAGTTTCCATTTCAAACCCCTAACGTGGCAGAGCAATTTAATATTCCCAGTAATATCAGCAGCTCCTAAAGCTAGGCCGGAGTCTTGCCGGGTTTCCTGTGTACCGGCTCTTCTGCCCAGATAAATAAACCACGGGCCCGACCGGCCAGCCACTGCTTTTGGCCCAGCACCAAGCTGCAGGAGCTCCACCGCAGCCCCACTGATGGAGAGACGACCGCGGGTGCACTATGAACAGCCAGTGGAGCAACGCCTACTAGAATGGATCCTCACACAGGACTTGATGGAGCTTCGTGCTACTCAAAGGACAATCAGCGTCATGGTCAGGTTTCAGTTCATGAGAGGTGATGCTGATGCCCTTTAAAAGGATCCATGCAACGCCCATAATGTGACCTGGGACTTGGATGCATCATATACAGCGCTACACAGTGCTGAACAAAATTACTTGTCTACAGTTTGTCAAACATAGACAAGGGCGGCTTTCAGGGAAGATGTGAAAGACTTCATCTCCACACACATGGCCACCTCACAGCGTCTGCCATGCTGGTCTGTGTGTGGGTAACAGTCATAATGCTCCGGGGCATGACTGTCACCCACAGGCCAAGACTCTGGACCAGCAGATTGAGTTTTAACCAAATCCACATGACGAGACGGCAGCTCCCCACCACCTCTCTGAAAATCAACCTTCATTGGTACACACATAAGTGGTGGAGAAGATCACGTTCCAGATTCTAATATGAAACGATCAAACGCTCTCTGAACTTTATGAAGGAATTCACATTGCAGCTCTCGCATGAAAGAGCAGCCCTGCGATTGGAGGTGTACACCTCACATGAGGTAAAAGGTGCAACTCAGCATCTTTTATTTGGCCCGTTCTGGATAGTCTTGCGCTGGATGGCTTTTCTCTGGAAAGCTCATCAGAGCCCTGATGAAAGATGCTTCACAATGGATGGTGCTGGTGACATGATGGGATGGAGCATCTGGCACCAGATGTGCCACTCCCACACAGGAGTTGGGCACTGCTAAGCAAGATGTCTGCCTTCTCGGCCAGCTCTACGCCCTCCCAGGGTTAACTCTCCGTGGCAGAGCCTGACGCAGGGCCTTGGACTGTATAAGCCATGTCTGCAGAGCAGGTCTGGGGGGAGTTGTCCTGCACAGCTGTAAGCCACTGTGGAGACATCGGGACATTCATAACTGGAACAGTCAGGGTCTAAGGACTGGCTGAATGACATACGGATTTATTATTGGGACATTGACGCTGTACAGCACTTCAAAAGTTTCGATTTGAAATCAAACAATGACTATGCAGTCTGTCAGCTTTAATTTGAGGGTTTTTTCACGATATCGGGTGAACCGTTTAGAAGTTACAGCACGTTTTCTACATAGTGAGAAAGTTACAGATGAACAAATATCATAACCCTCTCCTGTTATTGTAATGGTGAGATGTTAGCATTTCCTGGAGGTACGATATTTGTACGTCTGTAACTTTCTCACTCATCATTATTTACGATTCATTCAGGATGAACTGTAATCGTGTTAGCATCCACATTACTGTAGAATTGTTCAGAAACATATTATATTCTCATGTACAATACAATGACACAATACATGATTTATCGTTTAATTTATTTCTGGCACAACATAATCTGAAACACAACCAAAACAAACAGCAAATGCTTCCAACAACTTTGTAGAGTCACAAGCTTGATGTAGTCATTGAGTGCTATGAATATGCTATGAATATGGAACCAAATTATTTTATACACATATGAGTATTTGTCCCAAGTTTTTTGGTCCCTTAAAATGAACGGACTGTCACAGTCTGACTGTGTACAAAAAGTACTATGTTTCTAAACAGTTCACCCAACATGAATGAATACACCCTCAAATTAAAGCTTGCAGTCTTCAATTTAACAGCATAGTCATTGTTTCAAATCAAAGTTTAGTTTAGAGCCCAAAGAAGAGAAAATGATGCACACTGTCCCAATAATTACTGAGGGCTCTGTACGAGGAAAAACATGTTGCATTGGGACAAACATGCTGTACTATGACCAACAT